>NC_072767.1:14411797-14648105 GCF_022539595.1 Amphiprion ocellaris | reverse complement strand
TCTACCTGATAAATGTTATAATTCTGATATTTTTCTTATAAATTTAGCATCTTCCTGCAGGTTTCAGGATGAATCTCTACCTGATAAATGTTATAATTCTGATGTTTTGCCTCTCAACTTGATGTCTTCCTGCAGGTTTTGGTGTAATTTCTCAGTTTTTTCTCTAAATTTAACGTCTTTCTGCAGGTTTCAGGGCTCTCAGGGTGAATCTCTACCTGATAAATGTTATAATTCTGATATTTTTCCTCTAAATTTAGGATCTTCCTGCAGGTTTTGGTGTAATTTCTCAGTTTTTCCTCTAAATTTAATGTCTTTCTTCAGGTTTCAGGGCTCTCAGGGTGAATCTCTACCTGATAAATGTTATAATTCTGATATTTTTCCTCTAAATTTAGGATCTACCTGCAGGTTTTGGTTTAATTTCTCAGTTTTTCCTCTAAATTTAGGATCTTCCTGCAGGTTTTGGGTTAATTTCTCAGTTTTTCCTCTAAATTTAATGTCTTTCTGCAGGTTTCAGGATGAATCTCTACCTGATAAATGTTATAATTCTGGTACTTTTCCTTTAAATTTAGCATCTTCCTGCAGGTTTCAGGGTGAATCTCTACCTGATAAATGTTATAATTCTGATATTTTTCTCATGAACTTAACGTCTTTCTCCAGCTCCTCTAAACTTGATGTCTTCCTGCAGGTTTTGGTGTAATTTCTCAATTTTTCCTCTAAATTTAGCATCTTCTTGCAGGTTTCAGGGATCTAAGGGTGAATTTCTGCCCGATAAATTTTATAATTCTGATGTTTTTCTGATAAATTTAGCATCTTTCTGCAGGTTTTGGTGTAATTTCTCAGTTTTTCCTCTAAATTTAACATCTTCCTGCAGGTTTCGGTTTAATTTCTCAGTTTTTCCCCTAAATTTATCATCTTTCTGCAGGTTTCAGGGCTCTCAGGGTGAATCTCTACCTGATTACTGTTATAATTCTGATATTTTTCTGATAAATTTAACGTCTTTCTGCAGGTTTTGCTGTAATTTCTCAATTTTTCCTCTAAATTTAGCAACTTCCTGCAGGTTTCAGGGCTCTCAGGGTGAATCTCTACCTGATAAATGTTATAATTCTGATATTTTTCCTCTAAATTTAGGATCTTCCTGCAGGTTTTGGTGTAATTTCTCAGTTTTTCCTCTAAATTTAATGTCTTTCTTCAGGTTTCAGGGCTCTCAGGATGAATCTCTACCTGATAAATGTTACAATTCTGATGTTTTTCCTCTAAACTTGATGTCTTCCTGCAGGTTTTGGTGTAATTTCTCAATTTTTCCTCTAAATTTAGCATCTTCCTGCAGGTTTCAGGGATCTAAGGGTGAATTTCTGCCCGATAAATGTTATAATTCTGATGTTTTTCTGATAAATTTAGCATCTTTCTGCAGGTTTTGGTGTAATTTCTCAGTTTTTCCTCTAAATTTAACATCTTCCTGCAGGTTTCAGGGCTCTCAGGATGAATCTCTACCTGATAAATGTTACAATTCTGATGTTTTTCCTCTAAATTTCGGATCTTCCTGCAGGTTTCGGTTTAATTTCTCAGTTTTTCCCCTAAATTTATCATCTTTCTGCAGGTTTCAGGGCTCTCAGGGTGAATCTCTACCTGATTACTGTTATAATTCTGATATTTTTCTGATAAATTTAACATCTTTCTGCAGGTTTTGGTGTAATTTCTCAATTTTTCCTCTAAATTTAGCGTCTTGCTGCAGGTTTCAGGGCTCTCGGAATGAATCTCTACCTGATAAATATTATAATTTTGATGTTTTTCCTCTAAATTTAGCATCTTCCTGCAGGTTTCAGGGTGAATCTCTGCCTCGTTAATTTTATAATTCTGATATTTTTCTCATAAATTTAACATCTTCCTGCAGGTTTTGGTGTAATTTCTCAATTTTTCCTCTAAATTTAGCGTCTTCCCTGCAGGTTTCAGAGCTCTCGGAATGAATCTCTACCTGATAAATGTTATAATTTTGATGTTTTCCTCTAAATTTAGCATCTTCCTCCAGGTTTCAGGGCTCTCGGGATGAATTTCTGCCCGATAAATGTTATAATTCTGATGTTTTTCCTCTAAATTTAGCATCTTTCTGCAGGTTTCAGGGCTCTCAGGGTGAATCTCTGCCTGATTACTGTTATAATTCTGATATTTTTCTGATAAATTTAACATCTTCCTGCAGGTTTTGGTCTAATTTTGATGTATTCTCTCTAAATTTAACATCTTTCTGCAGGTTTCAGGGCTCTCAGGATGAATTTCTGCCCGATAAATGTTATAATTCTGATGTTTTTCCTCTAAATTTAGCATCTTTCTGCAGGTTTCAGGGTGAATCTCTGCCTCGTTAATGTTATAATTCTGATATTTTTCTTATAAATTTAACATCTTCCTGCAGGTTTTGGTGTAATTTCTCAATTTTTCCTCTAAATTTAGCATCTTTCTGCAGGTTTCAGGGCTCTCGGAATGAATCTCTACCTGATAAATTTTGATGGTTTCCTCTAAATTTAGCATCTTCCTGCAGGTTTTAGTGCAATTTCTGTTTTTCCTCTAAATTTATCATCTTTCTGCAGGTTTCAGGGCTCTCAGGGTGAATCTCTGCCTGATAAATGTTATAATTCTGATGTTTTTCCTCTAAACTTAGCATCTTCCTGCAGGTTTCAGGGCTCTTGGGATGAATCTCTGCCTGATAAATTTTATAGTTCTGATGTTTTTCCTCTAAATTTAGCATCTTTCTGCTGGTTTTGGTGTAATTTCTCAGTTTTTCCTCGTAATTTAGCGTCTTCCTGCAGGTTTCAGGGCTCTCAGGATGAATCTGCCTCATAATTGTGACAATTCTGATGTTTTTCCTCTAAATTTATCATCTTTCTGCAGGTTTCAGGGCTCTCAGGGTGAATCTCTGCTTCGTTAATGTTATAATTCTGATATTTTTCTTTTAAATTTGACATCTTCCTGCAGGTTTTGGTCTAATTTTGATGTTTTCTCTCTATATTTAGCGTCTTTCTGCAGCTTTCAGGGCTCTCGGGATGAATCTGCCTTATAAATGTTACAATTCAGATTATTTTCCTCTAAATTTAGCATCTTCCTGCAGGTTTCAGGCCTCTCAGGGTGAATCTCTACCTGATAAATGTTATAATTCTGATATTTTTCTGATAAATTTAACGTCTTTCTGCAGGTTTCAGGGCTCTCAGGGTGAATCTCTAACTGATAAAAGTAGTTATTTTGATGTTTTCCTCTAAATTTAGCATCTTCCTGCAGGATTCAGGGCTCCCGGGATGAATCTCTACCTGATAAATGTTATAATTCTGATGTTTTTCCTCTAAACTTGATGTCTTCCTGCAGCTTTTGTTGTAATTTCTCAGTTTTTCCTCTAAATTTAATGTCTTTCTTCAGGTTTCAGGGCTCTCGGGATGAATTTCTGCCCCTTAAATGTTATAATTCTGATATTTTTCTTATAAATTTAGCATCTTTCTGCAGGTTTCAGGGCTCTCGGGATGATTCTCTACCTGATAAATGTCATAATTCTGATGTTTTTCCTATAAACTCGATGTCTTCCTGCAGCTTTTGTTGTAATTTCTCAGTTTTTCCTCTAAATTTAATGTCTTTCTTCAGGTTTCAGGGCTCTCGGGATGAATTTCTGTCCCATAAATGTTATAAATCTGATGTTTTTCCTTTAAATTTAGCATCTTCCTGCAGGTTTCAGGGCTCTTGGGATGAACCTGCCTGATAAATGTTATAATTCTGATATTTTTCTTATAAATTTAGCATCTTTCTGCACGTTTCAAATCTCTCAGGGTGAATCTCTGCCTGATAAAAGTTATTTTGATGTTTTCCTCTAAATTTAGCATCTTTCTGCAGGTTCCAGGATGAATCTCTACCTGATAAATGAGATAATTATAGAAGGTCTGGTTGATTTCCTGAGGTGACTGAGTATATTTTCCTGAGGGATCCTGAATTGCTGTTATGAAGGATTTTTCTTTATTGCGCTGGAGTTGGTTCGCCAGAAATTTTCCTGATTTATTTTTGTGTTCGAAATCATTATATCTTAGTTGTTGTAATAAAAACTGTTTTCTTGGATAGGATATTATCGAGGTTTAGTTTTGCATTTTGTAGTTCGGACCATAATTGATCACTTGGGTTTATTGCATAATTCTCTGTAAGTTATTTTTCTTTAACTTCTTTCTCTGTAGATCTTTTTTTTTCTTGTATGAGGAGTACGATATTATTTTACCTCTGATTACGGCCTTTCCAGTTTCCCAAAGCAAAGATGGGGGTAAGTCATTAGAGTCATTGTTTTTTAGAAAGTCTGCCCACTCACTCCTTTTTACTCGATCAAATTCTGGATCTTTGAGTAGAGAGATGTTGAGGCGCCAAGTCTGAGGAGGTTTAGGGATGGAATCTGTTTGCAGGCAGAGAGATATTGGTGCGTGGTCGCTGATAATGATTGGGTGGATTTTAGTGGTAACTTTATGTGCGATAGAGTTATTTAAGAGGAAAAAGTCAATTCTTGAAAATGTTTTGTGCACCGGAGAGAAAAACATATAGTCCCTCTGTAGGGTTTTTGAGTCTCCAGACGTCGTCTAGTCTGAAATCTTTCATATAATCATGTATGACTTTAACTGATTGTGATTGTTTTACATGTATTGGACTATTAGATCGATCTACTGAAGGGTTTAAAACTATGTTGAAGTCACCACCGATAATAGTTGTTGAGTTAGCAGATAAGTCTGCTAAGTGAGAGAAAACAGTGTGAAAGAAGGCTGGATCTTCATTATTCGGAGCATAGAGGTTTACAATAGAATATAATTTATTACAGATTGTTGCCTGGATAATAATATATCTGCCCTCTGAGTCCGTTACTGTACTGTTTAAAGTGAATGGAATTCTCTTATGGGCTAGAATGGAGACCCCTCTTTGTCTGCTGTTATAACAAGATGAAAAGATGATACTATAATTCGAGTCTGATAAACATTTTTCTTCCGACTGTAGTAAATGCGTTTCTTGGAGGAGCAAAATATCTGCTTTTAATTTAGAGACGTAGTCCATGATTTTAACTCTTTTTGTTTGTGAGCGTATGCCATGAACATTCCAGGTTACGATATTAAACTTGAACATAAAGAGAGAAGATGTTCTGTCACTGAGTATGTAGTAATGTAATATAACATCTGTGTGTGTCCCTGTGAGCTGTCTGTTGCTGTCTGTGAGCTGTGAGTGTTGGAGAGAGATGCATACAGCAGGTCAGGATCTATATATACATTATATAATAGCACATCATTGCCTGGAAAACTATCAACAAACACATTATAAAACATACAGGCACAATAAACATGGGGGGTACATAGAGTGTGAGTGAGAGTGTGGGGGGTGAGTGTGTGAGAGGGTGAGAGGGCTAAAGGGAGACATATAGAGAGGGAGAGAGAGAAAAGTAGAAGGAGGAGGGGGTTCTCCAGTGGGGAGTGTATATTAGGAGAGTGAGACATTTACACCTGTGAGATTTTTTTTTTTGATAACACTTTCTAGCATAAATGACTAAGTGATATATTAAACGTTTAAGCCAGTTGTTTTTTTTTGTTTTTGGTTTTTTTTTTTTTTAGAAGAGCCAGGGGGTATCATTTCAAAGCACGTTAACCATTGACAGTATTTTTTTTTTTTAAAGGAAGTAACGGGATCCGACCTGGTCAAAACAAACAATATATTTGTGTGATTTGTGTCTTCCCAAACACCCTGGCTGGTTTAGAAATGGCAGAAGATACTTTTAATGATGTCGCAGAGGAAGACTAGAGTGAATTGTGGTGTTTGACAGTATTTGATTTAATGACACGTTCCTAATCCACCTTAGAGTACATGTAGGCTAAATATACAAATATGGCAGCACAATATCTTCAGAGTCCAACAGGAATATCTGTAGCTGTAACGTTCAAATGTGACTGTAGTCACTTCAATACATGCAATAGGTGCTCATGGCTCCCTGATAGGGCGAATAAACCATTGTTTGTTTTGACCAGATCAAATCCCTTTACTTCCCTTCTTTTTTTTTTTTTTTTTTAAATATTGTCAGTGGTTAACGTGCTCTGAATGACCGTTAGGACGTGGATGACTGAACGAGTTTTTACTGTTTTCTGAGTGACTAGTTTAAACAACGTGGTCTCAGTTTGTTCCGATGTATTTTAGCAAATCAAGCTGAAGTTGTGCTGCGTGTTGTTCTGATGGGAGGCTGCTGAGGGTCTGAGTGTTTCTGAGAACAAACCCGAGTTAAACCTGATGTTCTGCTCTGGATCTGTTCCACTGAACACACAAACTAACACACAACACAGCAGTGGACGTGCTTTCATGTTGTGGGTTTTCTTGGTGAGACAATAAATAGTTTTCTGACTCGTTCTTAACCAGGAAGCCTGTGTTAAGTTGTGATTATCCCCAGCTGACATGGACGTGTTT
The DNA here is from genome assembly GCF_022539595.1 of Amphiprion ocellaris. NCBI lineage: Eukaryota > Metazoa > Chordata > Actinopteri > Pomacentridae > Amphiprion > Amphiprion ocellaris. The sequence continues at coordinate 14,641,664 of NC_072767.1, read as the reverse complement.
CCTGAACAATCACCAGGTGTTAAACACCTGACAGAATGACAGTGCTCTATGTAGATGAAGCAGAATGCTTGCAGAGCTGATCGGTAGCACAATGAGTGAAACGGTGGTCTCGTAATTTTATTGCTGGATTACGTGGTTTCGAATCCTCTCACCTACTTGAAAAATACGTGTTTTTTATTTCGGCCCGCATATTTCTTTTTACTGTCTGTAGATGATATTTACATGGATATAGACTTTATTAAGCAGTGATGCCGGCGTTTTTCGGCGACGTCTTCTTTATCTGGTGTCTTTATTTCACGTAAATCCAGGTCTGATCGTGACGAATCTGCGAACGAAACATCTGGAGACGGAAACTATCGCCAGTTAACCTGATCACCAGTTAAACTGGAACACCGGGAAGGGTGGGGTAGTTTCTACCTGGACTCTAACAACACACAGGGCAATGATTTACTGTTTCAGTAATGCCATTGTAGTCGGACTAAACGACGTTTTCATCGACCTCACAGTAAGTATAACTTCGGTAACGCTGGTTAATCAGACATTTTTAGCTCATTTGCTAACGTACCTGTTAAGCTAACCACCTGCGGAGCGTCGTTTTTGGTTTTGGATGTTTCTGAAGCTACAAACCTGCTCAACAACTGCTTGACGTCAAGTTTGGAAAGTTTTATCATTATAACAAGTTAATGTTTAGTTAATATCTATATTATTTTTTGTAGTGACACGGTATTTGAAGAGGATTATGCTCTACGGTTAAGTTACTAAACGTTCTGACGTAACTGACGTCAACTTTGTTTTTATGCGCCAATGGTCGCTGAGACTTTGGAGTCCTGTGTGTTAAAACTAAGATATTACAGCTAATATGCATTTAGCATGAATATCGTTCCTTCTTATAATGTTTTAACAGGTTCAAAAGTCATTTCTGTGTTAAAAAATGTTACTTTCGGTCAGCAGGTATGAGCCATCCGCCCCGTTCTAACCGGGGATACCGGGAGAGAACCGGAGATTACCGGGATAGGAACGGAGATCACCGGGAGAGGAACGGAGATCACCGGGAGAGGAACGGAGATCACCGGCAGCCCCGCGATGACCGACACTCATCTTCGGACAGGTGAGCTCAGTGACTACAGTACCCATATTTATTCTACAGGGCGGGCTATAAGTTTCCATACATGTGAAAAATAAACATGTTATGTTGGTCAACCGTTTTTATTTATATAATGTGCTCTGTATGATTACCATTGTTTCGAAAACACATATTAGTACGTGTTTTCCACTGTTGATGAACTTGCATTAGCACAGTTGTAATGGTCTTGGTGATAACGTTCCTTGAGATGATTTATGTCTCGTATTTTCACCTGATACACTATGGCCTTCAAGTGCCCCCAAAGATAGTGTCAAACGCATCTTCGAGGGTACCTGAAACAAAAAAAATATACATTATGCATTTTCCTATGATTGGAAACTTATGGCCCACCCTGTACAAGTATTTGAAGTATATCTGTGACTTACCTGTGTCAAGCATGAATGACTAATTAGGCCATTGTGCCCCTTAGGTTTATCACCAGCCATCAAAACACCAAAATATGTGGAGCTTAATATCAGAAAATGAGCAAAGATTTAGATTTTAGAAGCTGCTACCAGACAGATTCTGGGATTTCTTGCTTTTAAAAAAATCCATTAAACATCCATCCATCCGTTATCTATACACCACTTAATCCTCATTAGGGGGGCTGGAGTCTATCCCAGATGACTTAGGGTGAAGTCAGGGGACACCTGGACAGGTCACCAGTCTATCACAGGGCTACATATAGAGACAAACAATCACACTAACATTCACACCTACGGACAATTTAGAATCATCAGTTAACCTCAGCATGTTTTTGGACTGTGGGAGGAAGCCAGAGAACCTGGAGAAACCCCACACATGCACAGGGAGAACATGCAAACTCCATGCAGAATGGTTAGTGAATGGTTTGATGAATGCAGACTTTAAATCGGAATTTGTGAAGAGGAGGAGGCCTTGCTCAGTTTTCATGTCACAGATGGCAGCCATAGGAAAGAAGGACAATATCTAGCAAATATTTCCAGTGTAAACTGCACATAGAGTTTAGTGGATGTGAATTGTCTAAAATAGCAGCTATTTTAATTGTGTCACTTTTTACGCTAACAAACAGAATTCTTTTCATGTCCACTTTTGCGGACTTCTGCTGTTTAAAAAAGAAAGTTAGATTTACCCTGTATATGACTACTTTGTTCTCAGTGATTTCCCTTTAGAAACTGTGCATATGTGAATGACAGCTCAGCTGGTTGTTTTTAGAAAACATCAAGGTTAATGAGGCTACATTCTTGGTGTTTGTTATGTACTGTACAGCGCCTAACAACAAATTTCACAGTGCACCTCACAAGATTAATCCAGACAAGACTTATGTACAATTTTGAGGTATTTGTACCAAAATTGGACTACAAATCAAGGAGATCAAAGCCCCCAATTGAAACAAAGTTTCCATCCATTCATTCATTATCTACACACCGCTTAATCCTCATTTGGGTCGTGGGGGTTGGAGTCTGTCCCAGCTGGCTTAGGGCAGGGGACACTCTGGACAAGTCACCAGTCTATCACAGGGCTACATACAGAGACAAACAAGCACACTCACATTCACACCTACGGACAATTTAGAATCACCAATTAACCTCAGCATGTTTTTGGACTGTGGGAAGAAGCCACAGTACCGAGAGAAAACCCGGGACGGGACAGGAACCGGGGATCTTCTAGCTGCAAGGCGACAGTGCTAACCACTCAGCATTGTGCCGCCCGCCCAAAGTTACCACTTACTGTGTAATATTATATCCTACTTGTGCCTTGACGCCGTATTTGAATGGGTGGTGGGATTCATTTGGTCACTGGATTAAGCATCTTTTTAACCACTGTGCCTACTAAGTATTTGTCAATATGTGTTTTGCTGTTTCCAAAAAGTCAAGAATAAATGACTTAACTCTTCAGTCAGTCTTGAGGTCCTTGAAGTTTTGAAAAAAAAAGTACAGTTCTGTGATAATTGGTAAACTTCATGCTGAGGAAGATTCATTAGAACCTTACACCACCACGCTGAGAATGTTCTTGCCAAGGCAGAGGGAAAGGAAAGCAGCACATGCATATTACTACATAGAACCTGTGGCTATTCCAACTGGGCCTTCATTAAGTTAGCAAAAAGATCCAGAGAAGAGCAGGACAACGCCAAACAGAAAACAAGAAAAACAGACACAAAAACATTTTCATCCTGAGTGCAGCATTCAGACCCAGCAACATTCTGACAAAAACTGAGTCACCCTGAGAAATACAATTTAGGGACATTCCCAAGAACACCAAAAAGGTCATTATGAGCTCATTTTGTGAAAAACAATCAGTACCAAATGTTCATATTTGTGTCTAAAATATGGTGGAACACGAAGTAGGAAAATAAACGTAGACAGTTTTCTTTATCGTCATGTGTTTTCTGTTCCAGGTCCTCCTCCAGACCTCCATACTACCCTCATGAAGCAGACTACCCTCCCAAACATAGCCGGGAGGTCCCTCGGGTAGAACACCATGAATCCAAATGCACAAATGCATGCTCCAGGAGAGGTACGTTTTATTTATCTGGGTTAAATAAAATGAAAGCTCTTCTAATAGAAGCTGCAGCGTCACAGGGCGAACTTTGGTTTCAGTGCAGTTCATTCCTTTCTCCTTTTATGAGAACTGGACAGACCGGTTTTCTGCTGTTTACTTCCTCTGTTCTCAGAGTTTAGGCAGAGTAACGCCATCCACTGAAGGGGGAGGGAGTCCATAACTTGATATCTGAGTATAACAGACTACTGACATGTCACTAGAGTTGATTCTGCTAAGATTGTTAATAACACCACACCTGATGTCGCACTGAAGTGAGGAGCCAGTGGAGAGGAATTTGACAATAACTTTGATAAACAACTTCTCATTTATGAAGCGAAATAAACCATTGACTTTTTGAAGATTTGACGCTTTTTCCTATTTAGAAGGATCATACATGGACTGTCTTTGAGATTTTAATACATCATCTGAGCCTGTGAGTGTGAGGGGCGCGACACTGTAAAGAATAAACAATTACTCTATTAAACAATGGCAGGGCTCCATAACAGCGTTTCCACTGGTAGTACTGGTGCTACCAACTTTATTACAAGGTTCCGCTTGGTTACCACAGTATCAAGGATTCAGACCTTCCAGGTCTCTGAAAGCTGACCATTTAGGCTTCTGCTTTCAGGTCTTAAGTCTAGAGCTGTATGAACAACTGTCTTTAAATACATTTCAGATAATAGTGAAACATGCTCATCAGTTTCCTAAAGCCTGAAAGTGACATGTTTACGTGACTTGTTTTGTTCAAGCATCACACCAAAACCTACAAGAGTCTGTTCAGTTTTTTTGTTTCGTTAGATTATTTGAAAGATTTAACATGGCTGAAAATAATCATTGATTTTCCTCCTCCCCTGTTCCGTGCGCTGACAAGGCATTGTGCTGATCTGTGCTGTGCTGACCAACGCCCTGGTTCTGATCTGTGTGGTCGCAGCTCAGATGGTCACATCAGGCCTGTCTTCGATGGCCGGGGCAGGCGGCTTCAACATCAACTCCCAGTTCAACCTTCAGGGCACCGAGCTGCAGCAGGTACGAGACCTGGACATGCAGTATAGCCAGATGAGGGCGCCTGGCGTCTACGGTGGCATCGCCTTCAGCCTCACCTTTGGGGTCATCTCACTGCTGTTTGTGGTCGCTGGGACCAAACCTCCCCATGTGATGTCACAGAAGCTCCTGTATGGAGCGTTGGTGTTTCAGGCGGTGGGCGCAGTGGTTTACGTGGTGGCAGTCGGCCTCTACTTGCACTTCGTGATCGGGATCAACTCCACCGATGTGTGCAAGCAGCGGGAGAGGATCTATGCACGTAACGGCTACACCTGGATGAACTGCGATGTGGGCGGGGCGGACGCAGCAGTGGCTCTGTTTGGGCTCATCACTGCCATCCTGTACACCGCTGGAACAGTGCTCACAGTACAGACCATCCGGGGAGTGAAGCGCTACCTGCAGGAGCGAAAACGAAGAGAGGCCGACAGACTGCAGGCTCGACCACACGCACATAGGGCTGACACCACCGCTGTGTGAGGGACTCATGGGGAGGGACATCTGCAGCCTTAGCCTGCTGTGTTTGGGCCACACTTTTGTTTTGTGGTACCACAGAGCTGGTTCACTTTTAACAGATCACCTATGCTGCTCTGAAGCAGGCTGTTCAGAGGATCAGATCAAAATATGATAGACTGCTGACCAGACAAGTCATGAGAAAACTTATTCCTGCATTGTCCTCCTTATAGATGGACACAAATCCTGTGTTTACAATAAAGGGACGTGTTTTATAGGTTTTTATGCTACAGAGCCACTGAGATGCCAGAGGGATGCTTTCCTCTACTTTTGTGTTACTTCCCAAAACGTGCAGCTCACAAACTAATATGAGTGACTGCTCATATGTAAACATTAAAACCTGTGGAGGCTGCTCAACAAAGTTCTGTTTCCTGATTCACTGTAGCTGTGATCGTGACTAATTCTGTGACACATTTTAATGAATGAAACACTAATTGAAGCTGTTCATCCTCTGAAGAAGGAAGCTCTAATGCAGAGTCTAGTTGTGTTAAAGCTCTCTCTGCAAACACTAACTCATCTGGACCTCTAAAGAGTAACCACAGCTGCATCGCATATCTGTAGCTCACATCATATCCACACACTCAGTCCCAGCCTCACACAGCTGTAGTCAGAGTGGCCAGAGATGGACCTTTTCTATGATTTGGGGGAATTCAACAAGTATTATAAGATAAGGCAAAAGTGGCTCTGTACTATGAACATTATGTCAAATGTAAACAAAATATTTTTGCATGTGTCTGCACTGGGATGAGAATAAGACCTCTACCACTGTTTAACACTAATTAGTGATGACTTTAGCTGCCTATTATTCAGCCCTCAGTGTTGCTACAGCAACTCAGGATTTCATGTGGCTGTGAATATTTAAGCTTTTACACCTACCAGTGAGATAAAGAGTGGAAATAAAAGTAGACCCACAGCTGTCGTTTCACAAAGACAAATCGACAGTTTATCAGCTCGTTAAATTAGAAATGCAATGTAATGTTTAGGCCTTTTATGCACATTTCTTCTTTGCTTTGACCTCACTTAAACTGTTTATCTGTTTTAAATTCTAGTTGTTTTTTTTAATGAGTGTCACTCCTTCAGTAAACATGAGTGGAGTTAAGTGAACCAGCTGATGAGCTCTAATGCTGGCTGTCCAGGACCTTCAGTCGTAGCTTTAGTGAAGGACTGGAAGTGTATATATGTTGTCTGACAGCTATATAAATGTTTTAACATGTATACTGGTTAATAATGAATGTTTTTATATCAGATTGTGACTCAACAATGCAATTTTTTTTGTCAACTCGGATTAAATATAATACAATTTAGAGACTGGCTTATTATTACACCTGCGGCCACTAGGGGGAGTCAAGACACTGGCCAGCTCCTGTCCTGATGTGGTGGCCCTCTGTGCCCTGTCTGCAGTGGCTTCCTGCCAGCCATGACATCACCGCTGTCACACAATGGACCACACACACACACACAAAGGCCACATCAGTGATGTAACTGTTCAGTAAAGACTTAATTACAAACAAAAGAAATTCTCCAGAGTGATGTAATTACCCGACTTCTAAACTTACCATTTCAGATAACAAAGCGGTGATTGTACCAGCGCAGCACAAACAACACGGCATGGCAAGTTTGTGGTTGTGACATTCTTAAGCTTTTGCTTTTTAAGCAAACAAGGGTCATTTCAGGAAACTGACACTGTAGTGCAATGCTTTTTAGGTTTTATGTGAAGAGGTTTGACGTGTCTAAGATTTGTGCTGCAAACTTAAAGCAATTTAAAAATTGAAAAGGCTGAAACTAATTATCAGTTTTATACGTTTACATAACAGTATTATCAGGTAGCTCTATAGCTCAAACTGTTATTTGATAGACTGAAAACTAATAGGCAAACCAACATTCTATTGTGTGTATTGAGTTGTGGCTTTTCTGTGGTAAATTTGACAGTAAACTTTACATTTGTGGATTTGAAGGCATCAAACTAAGATCTTTGGTGGAAAAAAGCTTGAAAAATGAGTCATTTTAGTCCTAGATTAATCTGATGATTAATCATTTGGTGTAAAAAGTGTGACAAAATGAAATAAAATGCACAGAAGCATTTCCTAAATCTGTCACCAAATTACTTGTTTCATCCGACCAATAGTCCAAATCTCCATAAAGATTTAGTTTGTATATATAAAACCGAGAGGCAGTAAAGACATTTGGTATGTTTTCTTGAAAAATGACTTCTATTTTAAAGAAATTAATTTTCTGTCCTCTTATCAACTCATTATTTAATCTCTAGAAGACACATAATTTATGGTTTAGGAAGTATTTGAGAAAAAGGGTATTAGTCCACACCATTTTAAAATGTTTTCTATAGAATGTTTTAATGTTTTGAGCACATTTTCACTGTACTGAAACTTCGCCAGCCGATATCTCAAATTCTTGTCACTTTAAACCAAACCTGTCTCCCTGGCTGCTTATCAAGAGGTTTATATATTGTTTATATATTTTTGTAATAAGTGTGATCCTCCACCCCTCCTGAATAAGTGCAAGTCAACATGTTGTGGTTATCTGAAAACTTTAATTTATTATATAGCAAAAGTAGCTCTCTTGTGCGGTTTGCCTTTGCCATGAATTCTGTAACATTGTTCTGAGAACATTCATTGAGCTGGTAGTAACTTTGATCCCTCCTTGTTCGCATTTCCTCACCACTGCAGCACCACTCTGGACTCCACACACCCCGAGAACACAAACCTGGAATATCAGCCTTCAGAAGTAATCATCTTTTCTCTCAGAGAACATTAGTACGCTTCAGTGACTAGGTCACTTTAAAGTATTAAACTCCTAGGAGTTAGTTAAACAGTTTTACTAACTTCAACAACTGTAAGGCCATCAGCCACGACCAACAGGGGAAATTTCTGCTGTAACACAAAAACAGAGTGGTCCGAATCTCTAAGTACCATTTAACATAGAATTAATCTCAAAAGTCTAATAAAAAGCATTCAAAGTGCTTCTTCAACTTATAGATATGGTAAAATCAATTACATGTGAAGAATCAACATAAACTGTTATAAAAATTGCATTGCGTTTCAAGGGGCATCAAGTTAACAGTATAAAATAAATCAAATAACAAAAACCATAAGAAAACAGTCTGTGGTCCATAAGCATGTTCAGAATACTCTGAGGTTTTGGAGCGAATTTAATGCAGAGCAGATTTTATAGTTCTTCATCCCTGAAACTCACTACATCTGAGATCATGGATGAAGGAGACTGACACCAGTAGTTGTGGGGCGTGGGTAGGGTGGGGTGGGAAGCATTCAGAGGGGTGTGACAAAATAGTCTGCAGGTTTCTGGTAGCTGTGCTGGTTGTGTGTCTGCATCTGCTCCTGCTGCTGCTGGATGATCTGCCGGACTTCCTCCTCCAGCTCTGGCGGGATGATGAGCTGGTCGTCGGGGTCCGGCTGAGCGGGAGCATTGAAGTAGCCTCCCTGCTTCCTTACAGGGGCGTCAGCCGCTTCCTCAATGAGGTCCTGGTTCCTGCCTTGGCAGGCTACAGAACCGTTTGCTCGGGCTCTACGACCCAGAGTCCCCGATCGAGCGTCTCCACTCAGGTAGGGCGAGGAAGGAGGGACGGGGGAAGGAGAAGGGGAGGTGAAGGCAGGAGGTAAAGGCTCATTACGCAGCGTGGCGGTAGGAGGGTTGCTTGTGCTTGTATGAGTGTGAGCGCAGTCATGGCGGTGCAGACAGTGGACATCAGCCTCAACTTCCACACGGCTGCCGTTGGAGAAGACACCAGCGATGGGCTCCTCGTCCTCGCTGTCAAGCCCGTTGTCAGACAGAGCTCCAGAAAACTGTCTCTGGAAGCTGCCACCCCCACAGGCGGGTCTCCGCACACCGGGTCTGCCTGGGGGGTTCAGGTGGGGGGCCTGGGGCTCGGTCTGGGGAGGCGGCTCTTCTGATGACGCCGTGGATCCCACCTCACTGCTCATTTCAGAAGTGCTGAACTCACTGCTCAGCTCGCTGACTGTTCCTGAGGACGGAGGCGGCAGTGGTATACCACCATCACAGCTCGCTGAGTAAGGATGTGTGCTGGGATGAGCAGCTGGGCCGGGGCTGGGCGGTGGAGGTGGTGGCTCACAGAAACAGCAGCAGTCTTCGGTGATACTCAGCTGCACGACGACGGCGCTGAGGCTGTCAGAGCAGCCATAGCTCTGAGCCAGAGTCACCAGCTTCTTAGCAGCAGCCAGAGCATCTGGTAAGTTCCTGACTGCTTCGACTGCCTCGCTGGGAGACAACATGTCCCACAATCCCCGGCTGCCCAGGAGAAAAAACTCATCCTGCGGGGTGAGCGCCACGGTAGAGATGTGGGGGCGGGGAGTCACAGACGGGCAGAGGAAGGAGTAACCCATAATTCTGGTGGAGTCGGTTACACCACTGACTTTATTATCCTATAGTGGAGGGAAAAAACACAGTTACGTAGTTAGTTTTTTCTTTTTTAGCTAAAACATGATGATAATAGGGTTAGGGTTAGAAGGGGGCTGGAGTCTATCCCAGCTAACTTAGGGTGAAGGCAGGGGACACCCTGGACAGGTCACCAGTCTATCACAGGGCTACACACAGAGACAAACAATCACACTCACATTCACACCCACTGTCAATTTAGAATCACCAATTAACCTCAGCATATTTTTGGACTGTGGGAGGAAGCCGGAGAACCCAGCGAAAACCCACACATGCACAGGGAGAACATGAAAACTCCACACAGAAAGATCCCAGGCCCAGACCAGGACACCGACCAGGGATCTTCTAGCTGCAAGGCCACAGTGCTAACCACCAAGCCAGTGTGCAGCCCTGAGTTAAAGGATGTACTTAAATATAAAAATGATTGTCACTTTCAGCTCGAATCTATTTAATAATCACTGACCTCATCAGTTTACTTTGAATTACTTTTTCATTGTTTATTCTATAATTTTTTCAAAACATTGTAAAAACCAGCGTCTTCATATTGATCATTTTGTCTGACCAACAGGCCAAAATCAAAAGATATTGAGTTTGCAAAGATATAAAACATGAGAATAGCAAGTCTTGCATTAAAACATCTGAAACCAGAAACTTTAAAGCTTTTGTTTTTTGCTAAAGTAAGTAACTTAAAGATACCAGTTTGTTGCTACCTCAGTGATGATGGCATTGTGCTGTCGGACCCTCTGGTACTCTGGCTCCTCTTTGACAGTGTGGATGGTGGAGAGTTGCATAGCTTTGCCGTCTCGACACAGAACGGCCTGGCATCTGCCAACATTGGCTGCCTTCAGAGTGAAGCAGCCGCCGTGTTCACCGGGAGCCACCGGGTCGTGTCTGATGTGACATAAAGCTGCCGACCCACCCATCCTCTGGCCGGCTGTGCCCAGTTTCCTGTAGGAGAGAAACACAGAAATGCTGCGTTCACAGGAGTGTGTATGATCACAGACACTGCTGTGATCTGAGGTTGTTTTCCTTCTGAATCAGTCAACATGTTAACCTTCTGAACTCAAGCATTTTTTTTTTTACTGCACTGTAAAGTCCAGCACCTCTTCAAGAACAGCACAACCATGGCTAGAAGTAGAGATCTCTCAAAAATGTCTCCTGTGCAGTGTACTAAAAATATAAACCCATGAATCACAAAAAAGGAAAATTGAATATATTTTAATATTTGCTTTACAAAAATTTCAAAACAAGGAATCAACACAATTAATATTTTTCCATTAATTTTCTGTGATTGTTGCCGCTGAGTAACTTGCTGTTATGGCTGCACCAAGAATCCCAGAATTTTTACAGAATCTGTTGCAAACCGTATATTTTTGGTGACTTGTTAAATGAGACATGTAGAATATGAAACACTGAAATATGCAATATCACAATGTCAAGCTTAGATTTGGTTAAGTTCTCTGAAAGAATGGCACGCCAAGCATTTTGTGAGCAACCATTCGTGGATTCTTTCTGATTTAACAGCTTCTGGCTCTGACAAATAGTGTAATTTTGTTATTTTTTAAAAGGTTAACATGGCTTCTAAAACCACTGGTGGGTTTTGGGTTTAGAGGATAAAGGAGTGCTCTTACCTTTGCATGGTGAGGAAAGTGTTGGTCATATAGTCTTCCTGCCTCTGACCCCTGTGAAGCTCCTCTGCTAGCACGTCTCCCATGGTGCACTGCAGCAGGTAAGGTACCTCAACGTTCCGGTCTCCGTCAAAAACTCCGTACAGAGCCTCACGAATCCCACAGAAGCTGTCGAGGGCCAGCGCAGCCACACACAGCCTGAGAACAACAAGATCAACAAGTTACATTAATAACTGGAAAAGCACTCAGAGAGCGCAGCACTCCGCCAAAGCTGCTCATTCCCCCATATGGCATTGTCAGAAATTGATGAACTGATGATCATAAATCATGGCAACATAGAATGTTACCATTTAATATAGATATACCCACAAACAAAGTGACCTTGCGCTGAGCACAGGCGTGTGTTATACATGTGTACATTATGCACGGATGCTCAACTGCGTGACCTAAATATGTAGCGGAATTGATGGGACTCAGAAACACCCCCACAATTTAATCAATTGTGCCTTATATCACTTCTGACGAATAAGTCCCGATAAGTCCACAGTGGTTGATCTGTAGTAGAATCACGATCACGTGATGGTCAGCAGGCAGCTGACGTAATGTTCACTTGTTGTCATAGTTACAGTGACGCTGTGACGCTATCTCGCAATGATACAGAAATCTTTAATAAATCCGTGGATCCAGACTAAAAGCTGCATCACTGGCAAAATCTAATCACTTGGTCCTTGTGTCATTTCTGACCTTCCCTGAAATTTAATCCAAATGCATTGTTTCGTTTTTGAGTAATGTTGCTAGCAGACAGACAAACCAACGTGGATCGTCACATAACTCCGCTGTGCTCCTTGGCAGAGTAATAACATGTCTTAATGCTTCTACACCTGACCCAGAAACAGCATCAAGGATTGTGACCAACACTAGATGTTAAAAAAATGCATATTCTCCAAACAAATGATCCTCTATAACATGTAAAGCTAAAAACTGACATTGTATTGATGTTTCAAGCAGACTGTTTCATCTGTCAGAGCTGCACAAATGCTTTTCAGTTAAAAGGCTAAAAGACCATAACTATCATGACCTTACATTTTTTTCAATACTACGACTATGTGTTTCTTTTTTTTCCTATACCAAGTAAATAATGCCAGTGACTACATCGAAAGACTGACTTGTTTTTGACTCCAGAGGCCTCCGTGTAGCCGTGACTCCAGACTGCTGGGGCTCCATGGCTCTCGTTCACACAAGGAGCTGAGGGAGAAGGATCCACCCTGAAACATCGGATATTACTGCAAAGAAAAGCAGAAAAGAAGCAAAAAAAAAGGTCAGACAGTCAGTTTTGCATTTGAAAGTTTCTGCTGTGTTTATGCCTGAGGGCCATACTTGAGGAGTTCCAAGCTTTTGTGGTCGAGGTTCAGTCGAGGGTTTCCTGTGAGGTCGAGCTCCTGAAGTTTTGGGGGAAGCATCTCCGGCAGAGTCACCTCAGTCAGCTCGTTGCAGCTCAAATCGACACACTAAAGAGGATACAGAGTGAGAGCTAAAAATCCCTGTGTCCCTCACAATTCTGTTCTTTGATTTGACTCCCTTTCTTACTTTTTGATAACATTCACAATAGCACAACCAAGAATATAACAATACTTGTACGTTTCCTTCCATTTGACATCTGAAGTAGCAACAACTGGCTTCTTTTTTTTTCTCAACTCTGGATGTTAAATAATCTTTCAATGACTTTTCCACAACTGCTTCCCCTTTTTCCATCTATTTCTCCAAAATGCATTCATATCTTGTATCAGGATTTCCTTTGATTTCTTCACATTGTAACCACACTTTCCTCTCAAAAAAGGAGAGCTCTGAGGAGTTGCTGAATGATTCAAGAGAGAATCACAATCAGTCTCACATGCACTCGTACATTTTGGGTTTAGGGAAAGCCAGAGTTTACAGAGTTACCAGGAGATTACAAAGGATTTTCTGATTTGGCGCAACAAAGAACACAGAGGAGACAGAGGGACAGAGGAACACACAGTGGCTGATACCGATTTGCTGGAAAAAATATGTATGCACCAGTCATAAGTTTGAAAACACCTACTCATTCAAGCTATTCATTTTCCCATTTTCTATATTGTAGCATAGATAGTAAATTGTGGTCACTACATAAATCCATATGTAGTATTTCATAGTTTTGATGTCTGCAGTGAACATTATAAACTTAAAGACTGTCTAAGTTTTGAATTTATATAAAACTGGGTGAGATTTTTTTCAGTTTCTTAATACTCCCTAACAAGATGTTTTTCAGTATCTATGAATATGAGTTAAATGGATGCTCACTGTAGTGAACAGCACACATTAATAGTTCAAATGCACTTGGAGGCATAATACTACAAGTGAAGAGGGAGAAGTTTTTAACTACTACTAGGGGAGGGCTATAATTCTCAAAAATGTCGGTAATGAGTTCAAATTAACCACATATCCATAAAAACTTATTTTTTCAACATTATTTTGTATTTAGAGTTATCTTCTCTTGGCTACTGGCATATATGTGAAAACCACAGATATGTGCATTTTTCCCTAAATTACACAGAGAGAGTTTATCATTAAAATCATGTAGGCCATTATGTGGCCAAACTGAATGTGAACAATCAATTACTCATTTGACTGGTGAATGTCTACAAGATTTTAAGGAAAACTTGCCACTTGATAGACCATAAACAATAATAAGTTACCATATGACCACTCACAAAACCCAGAATTCTAAATGTATTGTATTGCTTACATTGTTGTAAGTCACAAGTGGCTGTTTAACCAGCATTTTCTAAACATTTTGTCAGTACCATAAACAAGCTACTATATTTTTGTATCCAGGCAGACCACACGACATCATACTAGTTTCGCAGCATGATTGACACTGACATTGACATTGACAGTAGTAGCTTAGGATATTCAACCTCAAGTCTGTTCTCTTTATCACTTTTTTTTCAAGAGGTGAGTTTAAGTGAGTTCATTCTTGGACACCTGGCAAGTTGATTTTTGCTTTATTTTCAGGTAATTTGAATACCAAAAACACCAGCAAAGCCCTGAGAAGCAGAGGCAATGTCTATGATGCTGTTATTTCAGAAGTTTTCCCTCTAGTTGAAAAGTTTTTCCTATTAGGCAGGACCAAGGACAGGTCTATAGTGACACTGAGAGACTTTTGTTTGGCCATGGAGAGACTCCCCTTACATGAGGTCTTGGCTGAATGAGCACAGGCTGTCGTGTGCCAGACATACAAGGATGCATATTTGAACGTTCTCTGGAAAGATAACGATTTTGAGCATAATTGTGGTATTTCATAAAATGCTAGTAGCCGCAAGAAGCTAGGATATCTTCTTGTGCTACAATCAAGATTGATTTAAACTCATCACCGGGTGTTTTTCCTCCCAAAAGACATTTAGAGCCCCTCCCCTACCCCACTACTAGACATCACAATGAAACTGCCCTACCAGATTACTTAGATTAAGACAATTTACTCTTTGTATTATATTGTATGATATTTCATGGTTAAATATGCAAATGACTCATTACTTTAGTAAAAAATAATTTAGTAAAACCCTTCTACATTTTTTCTGTTGGAAGTAATTCTCAAGCAAGCATAAGTTATGGCAACTGGACTAACCTCACCATAACTTATGCTTGCTTGAGACTTATCATGACCTGGATGACTGAGAACATCCACAGATTTGTTGGAAGTAATTATTTACTGGGAAGACTTTAACAAATAAATATACAGCATGAAATCGCCTGAGTGTATTACTTACAACTGTGTGTTATGCAGAGTAAAATACACTAGTTGTACTAAATTGTGGTAAAATAAACAATATGTATTTTGGATGTTTTTACTTGTACTTGTTTGAAGTAGACATATTATGGAGGCAAAATAAGGCAAAACAGGCCAAAATGTCAAAACTGAACAATACACGAAAAAAATTCTGTTTTTGCCTGTAGTGTTTCACCTTACACACTCACTTATACATACACACACATAGCATGCATACTTAAATGCAAATCATTGTTTTAACATGTTATCAGATCATAATAAACATTGAATGAAGTCAGGTTTTCTTACAGTGGACAGTTTCATTTTTACTCATAGAAAAAAATGGCAAAAGCCATATGGATGAAACCTCGATCAAAATACCTTCACTGCAAGTTTTTTTCTTTTTAACTTGTATGTTGCTTGTAGAATAAATTGATTTAACATTTATACCACAGGAAACACTCACATCTCCACAACCATTCACCATTTTGGATTAATGCAATGTTTCTGGGCAACACATATTAAAGGCCATGATCATATAACAATACAGAAAAGGCTTTGGAAATCATCCGCTGCTGGCTTGGAGTAATTAGTGCAAATGATGTGATTTTACTTGAAGTGTGAATATTGTGCACTGTACTGGATGCCATGCATGAAAGAGTTTACTTACCTGCATTTATCTGACTAACCTTAATCTCGGGTAGCTGCAGGACCTCTGGGAAGGTGTTGATACAGTTGGAGTGGGCAGACAGAGTGTGCAGGTGCTGACAGTTGAGGATGGTGGTGGGCACAGCTCTCAGTCGGTTGCCACTCAGGTCTAGCTCCTCCAGTTGCTCTAGTCGAGCCAGTTTACTGCAAGATGTGGAGGTTAAAAAAAAAACCAAACTCATCAAACTCATTTCTCTAAAATAAATCTTGTAGATATTTTGGCCTGGATGACAAAGCAAAGTGTAATATTTTTAGAATTAGAACTTTTAAAATCAAAGTGTAAAGAGTTTAGGGGTTCGGGGTGGAGTGAGTTAGGATAGAGATGTGCAATCACAGAGTAAGCCTGCAATTAACTCAGTGTGTTTTCAAGGCCTAAAGCCCAAGAACCACTTTTTTTCTTATTTTAAAAATGATCCCTTGCTGCAGCTTCAGCTCATCATTTAAATGAGGAACAAAACATTTTTTTTATCTATTTCAACAGAATACTGTCTTTATCTGTTCCTCTTGTCACACATTTTCCAGCTCACTTCAGGTGCAGTGTGGGATTTCACCTTGCAGTGAAGGTCTGCAGGTGGTTGAAGGCGAGGTGAAGCACCCTGAGGTGGCCATGTCCAGTCAGCAGCGGGACACACTTGTCTGTCAAGCTGTTATTGGTGACGTAGAGCTCCTGCAGGCTGCTGAAGGCGTCCTCGGACAGGCTGGCTGCAGGCAGGTTGTCCAGCTTATTGGCCGACACATTTAGGTATCGCAAGCTGTGATAAAATCCCAACACAGAAAACAGAGTTAGTGTTTAACAAGAGAAATGAAACATATAGATGCGGAGAGAAAAATATTGGTGGGGTGATGTCAGATGGAAAAAACACAGATGGAAAAAACTAATGAGGCAAAAACAAGATGTTAAGTCCACCTCTGTGCTTTGATGAACAGGTTGTGTGGGAGCTCAGTCAGATGGTTGTGTTGGAGGTCCAGGACTTCTAGCTGTGATCTCTCCAGCCTCTCAGCCAGCTGACACACATTGTTCCAGCCCACCAGCAGCTTTCTAAGGCTCCCACTGGACAGCAGCCTACAACACAAACAAGCCAGCTCAGTCTCTGTACTGTAAATCTGTTAGTGGGAACACAGGTTTACCCTGAAAAGCCCTCTGCTTTTCCACTGAGGCTAAATAAGTTCACCTTATGTAGACTGAACTCTTAAATCACGGTGGGCTGGGAGAGGACTAAGAAATGAACAAGTGCCTGACCTTGAGTTGGACTTACATTTGTGCTACATGTAGCCTGCAGCTGGACTGAAAGACCACCATCATCATGCTCCCCTGTAAAGTTGTAACTAAACCGTCTGTGAGGGCAGACAGTTTGGTCACAACAATACAGCACTACATGTTTTCAGCTGTAAAGCTCTATATCGACTGGCACTAGGCTCGCATTGTTGTGGATGTGGTTCTATATTACTGAAAGAAAGGTGGATCGCAATTTATTTTATGAATCTTGTACCAACTATCAGGTCATCCTCCATCTAAATCACTGCAAGATTATCCATTATTATATCTGGAAGATATACTTACAATTTTATTTAAGTGGCCAATGCAGCAAAAGCAAAATGACTGCCTAACAAACTACTACGGTCCAGTTTGTTAGGATGAGAAAACCCTGCAGTACGGTTTTAAAAACTGTGTAACGCAACTTCAGTATCACCAGTTTATAACATCTATGTCAAATGCAACAGAAGTGAGAGTCACCGATACTCAAAGCAACCATAGTGTGATTATCTGGGCAAATATTGTAATATGAGACAGGATTTTGGTGGGAAAGGTGATTTTTGAATTTCTGTTCCACTGAGAAGAATGCGGCCTATACTTAACGAGCATGTTCCTTTATGTCTGGAGATTTGGATTTGTAGGCTGGATCTTGTGTCGCACCACAGTTCTTTATTTATCATGGTATTTTGTGACACATTTTAGAGTTCAATGAATTATTCAGCCTTGTTTAGAAGAGGGCGTAACAACAACAGCAAAAACTTTACCCCCCACACAGTGTTTACCACTCTGCCCTCTGAAAGGGGGCTGAACATCCCGGTTGTTTTCATAAAACTGTTGTTAACTGAATTTAACAGGCCACTAACTGCTCCCTGTGTACAGTCTGTGCAGTGTTACGGTGTGCTGCCTATCATACAGTATTTAAACTATTTCTCTATGTCTGCACGTACAGTATGTTTAAAAAAATCTCTTCACTTTTTCGATATTTTCAGGCGTTGTTAAACATAGAATATGTAACATTGACAACTTCATCAAGTAATTAAAGTGAAAGCTGTGTCATTCAGACATACAATATGTTAATTTTAACTCAAGCTAATTCGTCACAACTCATCAGGCACAGCTGTACATATACAAAAACCTGCACGCTGGGGTCGTATTTGGTACCTTCTCCAAGTTTCATGAAATATGCAACATGACATCATCTCGTGTGTTAATTAAGATACTTTTAACTCATCAGATTAAACACCATACCTTCAAAACACACAATGGAGAGGTTGTGAAAGTAGTGTTCACAAACTACTTTTGTGAAAAAGTCTTCTGGCATATAAAAAATATTTAAAAAGTGAGTTGAAAAGTCATTACTAGGAGGATAAAAACAACCTTTTCTGTTGTCTTACATGATGAGGACATTACATTTTTTTGGACTTTTATTTAATTCCAATTTGCTAACACACTCTGTATCTAAGTGTTTTCCTGGAAGTTGTTTCAATCATCCACACAGTTGTAATGAACAGGCATTGGAAATACATGGAAAGGCTGTAGTTCAGATTATTATTGTACAAAGATGTAAGCCTCTTTTGTCAGACTTATAGAGGAGCGTTTGTTTCAAATGTCTCTTTTCAGTTTTCCTCTGTTTTTAGCAAGTTGCGCTAAGAGGTTTTCAGTCTGATCTAATCTAAAAAGAATGTCCTTACTGTCTTAAAATTGGCTCTTTCGCAGTGTTTTATAGTTTATATGTATTAGAGTGGAGCACAGAAATAATACATTCAGTAGAAGGGGGTTCAAGATGTGCATTTAATCTGTCTCTGGATGGTTCACCTTGCTCTGCTGCAGTCTCTGTGCATATCCAACTGCTTTTAATTCAGACTTTTTCATTATTGAAAAGTCCAACCCAGTTAGACTGGCCTCAAGACATTTACAGAAAAAAAAACATGAGGCAGAGGATCTCTGGTTAAAAATTTTGCACTAGAATTGAATTTACCTGAAGTTTACAGTCAACGCTGCACTGTAATGCTGTAAAAAGATTCTTCTAGACAACTCTTTGTTTTCTTGTCTTAGTACTTTGCATGAATACATCTACTGTAGTAGTGCAATCGTCTTTTTGAAAGGACTGAGGAGGCTGCATTCTTTTTTGACACAGACAAAATATTATATATGTGAAACAACTTTTGCTTCGTCTTTCATCCCCCCCCAAAAAAAAAACCTCTTAATGTGCTATATGAGCAGTTTAATTATTAACTTTTACATCCAAGCAGGTTCCCTCCATCTACACTTTTGGCATTTTAGAAAATCTCTTCTGTACTCTGCTAGTGACAAATTTTGTGTTTTGCGTGAGGCTCACCGTTCGGGCAGCTCAGTGACACAGTTATGGTTGATGTCCAGCACCTCCAGTCTGCTGCTCTCATACACCCAGTCAGGGACACATCCCAACTTGTTCCTTTAAGAAAACAAATACAGTCAGCACCTAACTTAGAACAAGCGCACAGTCTGTTCTTCTGCATGGTAAATAGGACAGAGAAGTGTTCTTAGTCTTCATACCAGGACAAATCTGCAACAGTCAGATTCTCTGGCACAGGCTGCACCTCCAGCTGCTTCAGCTCTACAAACAGAAACACAAAATGCATAAATGTATGTGTAGTGTCAAGCATTGTCTGTTTAACATTTCGACGCCACATAGTAAGCTGTACCATTATGTGCTGCATGCAGGCTCTTGAGGGCGTGGCCACTGAGTCTGAGGAGGGAGAGTGCGTTTCTGTCACAGCGGAGGAGCTCCAGTTTACACAGAGTCCTGATATCCAGCTCCTGTAGACCAGTATCCCTCAGGTCCAGCTGAATGATGTGGGCCAGCTGCTCTGCATCTGCCACTGTCACCTTTTGGAGCCGGTTCAGTCTGCACAAGTTGCAGAGAAGGAAGGAGAAGACGAGCATAAGGAAGAGGTGAAAGGTGACAATTCGCACCTGCTTAGATTTATCTTAACCAGTCACTAGAGACCGTATCTTCCTGAGTGTAATGTCATTTATGTCTGCGCTGATGTGAGCCATGTCAACACCACTTGTTTTGCTGGGGATTTAAGAGTAGGGCAAAGGAAAGTACAGGTCACCTATGTAAATGCATTTTTAATCAAGGGGTTCATATCAAATTCTTCTCCTTCTGTGGTTATTACTCCTCCTTGGCTCTGGCTCACAGCTTGACAAAACAGCATGAGTGCTGTCCATGGCTAATAAGTAGTCCTACAAGCTAGCTCAGTGTAGTGGGCAGATCCAGAGGTCTGCACACAGGCAATAAAATAACTAAAAACTGTAGGTAAAGCCTAATACAAGACTTAAATGATTATTCTACAAATAGTTTCACCTCTAATTTGAATTCATACATGAACAGTTGAATACATACATTTTCTGAGGTGAGTGCATGTTCTTATTCTGTAGTCAAAAAATTGATAAATTGAACATCTGTTAAGATTTCCAAATCCACCAGAAACAAAAAGGGGACTGATAACAAATACAGAGAACTGAGAAGATTTCAGTTGAGCTTTGTTCTAGCATTACTCGTGAAAATATCAGGGACTGCGTGGATATTATTACCGGAGATCTATGTAGCGAGCAGGCAGCCACTGCAGTCCGGCCATATCCAGGACAGAGAGCTGGTTCCCTGCCAGACAGAGTCTCTCCATGCCTCTGAGTTTCTCCAGGACGGGTGGGACACAGCTGAAACAGTTGAAGGATAAACCGAGGTAGGTCAGGGCCTCCAGAGAGCCAAGCTCCACCGGCAGCGAACTCAGGAAGTTACCATCCAGGAGAAACGTCTGCAGGCTGGGCAGAACAATACAACACAAGGAGAGGAATTTAATGAGGATTTGGGTAGTTCTTCCAACAATACTCGCGCTGTTTGCAAAAAACATTCTTGCTCTTTAGCCAAATTCTGTGGTCGGTCTTCAGTTGTGACAAAACAGCCCAGAATCAGTGGTTTGGTCAGTGCTTGACACCCTAAAGTGTGTTTTGTGAGTATCTTAAATGCAAGACTGAATCTGGGAAAGTGGATGAAAAGCTTGCATACAGATAAAAACAGTGACTAAGCATTTGACCTCAAGTTTTACCGTCATACAGGGACAGCAACAGCATGACTCTGCACTGTGATCACCTGGACCAAACCTCTGCATTGTCAGGACAGAAATCTGGCACAAAGCCAGTTGTTCATTTAATACAGAGTGAAATTAATCTGCACTGATGCAACTGCAGTGACTCCAGAGTGACGTTGCTGTCAGCAAAGTACAGGTCAGTGAGGATACAAACTGCTCTTGGAAAAATTATCAGTACAATCACCAATAAGAACTGCAGCCCTGAAGTCATCATTGTCTCCAGTCCACTTACTTGTGCATAGTTCCTACTTCTGCAGGCAGAGAGGAGAGGCAGTTTCCAGAGAGGTTTAGCTCAGTGAGCGAGGTGATGTCGCACAAGGCCAGAGGAAACTCACACAAAGCATTATTTGACAGACTGAGGCTTCTCAGTTTACAAAACCTAAAAAAAGAGAAAGAGAGACATTCAGTAAGAGTGAGAGAGAGGCAGGAAGAAAAGGGCAGACAACAAGGGACAAAGACATTAATATCTGTGCTATATTCAGACTCTGGGCTCCTTCTAAATTAAGACACTGACAACCAGAATCTCCACCTTGTGGTTCCATACTTCTGTCAACCAGTCAAATTTCAGTTAACATGCATTTATGTACGTAGTGGAGACTTTGAAGAGTGTAAGATTATTGAAAGAAGCAAAAAAAACCTGTCAAATTCCTTGTGTCTTTGGCCAATAAATTAGATTCTGCTCTATATTGTAGCTATGACAGTAGGCAATGCTTTAAACATGGACTTGACTGCAATGCAGGTACAAATTCTAATAGATGGATGCTTCTTACACATCTTCAACCAGCAGTACAGAAGATCTATGCAGTCACCAGAGTTACAAGGTCCAAGATAAGTGTCACCATTTCAGTCTACAATCAAATGTACAATACGGTCATAATCTCTCTTTCTGTTCTTTGTAATGGCGGATAATGGTTAGAGACGTGTTTTTGTAGACTATTATGGTGTGAAGTTGACCTTAGACAGCTTTGGGTATAAAATATCATCATGTGATTAGTTTATCCTATTAGAAATGTGTGTAAAATTTTGTCAGAATTAATGTAAAAGCTCTTGAGTTATAGCCATAAAAGTGTTTTATGAGGCCACAGTGATATTTGACCACCAAAATTTACTCAGTTCATCCTTGAGTCCAAGTGAACATTTGTGCCAAATATGAAGACATCCCTCACGTAGTTACTGAGATATTGGGTTTACAGGAATTAAATGGATGGATACACAACCCAAAAGCAAAAAGCCTCTGTCCATGACTGCCACTAATGCAGAGGTATAGAAGCAAACACTGTAAAAAAAACTTGGATAAGTACACAACATCTGTCCTATAAACACAAAAAAATAGTAGAGGTGTCAAGTATACTGCAACATAACACAGTACACCACTAAAAGTTTCAGCATGTGCCTCAGGTAGCAGCTTGTGTGTGTTCACAGGCTCTCCTGACAAACTAATCCAGTTCACAGTGGGGTCAAAGTGAAAGGCTGAGCCGGATCCACGTCCTTCCGAGGGAAAGTCACAGGCCCACCACAGGAACAACACATTCCTTAGAACAATGGCAGTATATACCCACAGCACATATGTATACATTTTCATCAAGTAAATGTCAGGCTTCAATGTAATGTTCCCCTGACAAGTGGCTGCAAAGAACCCTAAATCCAGAGAGAATGACAGTAAACACTGGATAAAAAGCCTCAAATTTAAGAGGAGACTGAAACATGGCTGTTCAGATGAATACTGGTTATCCTGTAACCACGTCAGTGCTGGTTTGGAGAAGTGTTGGTCACGTTAGTATTAGCAACTTGGCTTCATCTGACAACAACTGATGATACAAGTCAGAAATCTGCAACAGAGTCCAGGTCTTTAGAAACACCTTGTCCTTGTGAACAGAGTTTTGCAAGAGATAAAAAAGAATGTATGCTGTGCTTGGGGTCAAGAACATTTTTTCTTAGCTTGACAGCTGTTAACACACACACTGTAAAATGATGCTACAGTCTCAACTCTGGGAGCAGAGTCACAGATTTCAGCTTTAAACTTCAGTAATATGGCTATGCTTGTAAAGTTCATTGTCTGTATCATGTTAGTCAGCTCATTAGCATGAAGCATGACTGGACTGTGACTCACCAGACCAATATATGCACATTACATCTCCTAAGTCTGAAAATATGTGCACGTGAAAACTATTTACAATCCCCCTCACATTTTCACGTCCTTTTCTCCTACACTTAAAAAGAGAAATGGTCAAGTTTCTTCATCCTCTTTGAGCAAACAAGAAAAGTCACAGCCAAAACCTGGTCTCAAGAGACGACAAGAACTGATCAGTGATAAACACCTGTTTTGTGCAATGGGCTGGACTGACATGAATTTTGAGTGACCACATCGTGGGTGTTGGGTTTTTGCGGGGTTCACCAAATTAAACTTCAGACTTTTTAAGACCATATTAATGCAGCCAAGAATTATTTATATTACCCTTATTACCCTACATTCCATTTTTGTTAATGCAACTAAGCTGTGTGTGTATATACATATATATATGTGTATATATATATATATATATATATATACACACACACATATATACACACACACACACACACACACACACACACACACACACACACACACACACACACACACACACACACACACACACACATACATATATATATTAGTGCTGGGCAATGATTAAAATTGTTACACATGAAATTAAATAATGAATTTAAATGTAGTGTATTTATTTTTAAAGTACTGCTATATGAACATATATATGATACAGTAATATTTGGTTTGCAAACACTTTACATAAATAAAGTGCTTTTTAACAGCACTATTCTCTTTACATAGTAGGAGTTACACACACACACACACACACACACACACACACACACACACACACACACACACACACACACACACACACACACACACACACACACACACACACACACACACACACACACACACACACACACACACACACACACACACACACTTCTTATATAGTACATTTTAACAAATGGTAATGTCTACAGCAGGCAAGAACAAATTAAATGGAACACATTTTAATGTCTTCAAAGGCTTTTTTGTGAACTAAATTAAAATATTTTTAGACTTTCGCCAAGACTTACAAAGTTGCCCCATTGATGCTACATAGCTTCAAACAGGTTTTACATTCCTGTTTTTCAAAAGCTCAGTTGTTCCTGTCCACACAACAAATGTGCAGGAAACATTTCCAAATGTAGCCACTCTGAAATCTAGGGAATTTTTTAGAAGCCCATTTTTGTGACTGAGGCTAGACAGTATGCCAAAGATGAAAGAAAGATGGAAAAAAATTCCTAAGCCTCATAAGACCATGACATCAGCAACTAATTTAAGAAGCTGACCTGGAAAAAGCGGAGCAAGCCCTTTAGCCCAGGGGTCAGATGGCTGATGTCAAATCTCTCATCACCACTACAGCTCTCTTTTAATCTTTCAAACCACACACCCACCCACACACACGTCATTTGTAATTTGATCAAAGCTGCTTCCTCTTTAGACCATATGGTAGCTCCCAAAGACAGTAAAAACCACCCAGGGACATTCCACATTAAAAGGACAATAACAAAGAGAAAAGTGGTGATTTTTATGTGCCTGCTTCTCCTGCTGCTGTATCACTACACAAACACAGAATGGCAGAAGAGTCTGTCTAAATGTGATGTGTGTGCTGCAGTGGTGACAGGAACTCACCTTGTAAGTGCTGGAACCCCTTTGTGTGGGGACATGAAGTTGTTTTTGAGATTGAGGTGGGTAAGGTCCTGACTATAAAACAGCTGAGCGGGCAGCTCCTCCAGGCTGCAGCACGACAGATCGACCGAGTTCACCCTCTGGGAGGCAATCTGACACACAGGAAGGGAGGGACGGACAGGACGACGTTAGGAGCAGCTTAAACTTCTGGCTACAACTGGCTCACAATAGCCCTGTCATTATTCTAGCAATACAGTCCAGGTAAACTTTTAACACTAGTGGCAGTGATGCTGGTGCACTTAAATAAAAAAAGTTAAGTATACTAGCATCATAATTTAGCTGAACACTTAGTTTTTCAGCATGCCTTGTGGCACCAAAAGTTACAAATAAAGCATTACAGTTTTTGTCAGTTCCCATACACGTTGGTCATTTCATAACATATTACATAAACCATTCTTAACAGGAATAAAGGTCAACAGATACAGTTCTTTTACCTAATGATGAACTGCATTATCATTTTAGACTCCTCACTGGCTAGCACTGAAACACTATGGAGAGGGAGGCTGCTCTGCTGTCCACACATCTGTCTTGCAAAAAATGTGGCTCTTGAACACAGCGTGGTTTCTTTAGCATGGTAGCTTACAACGTTGATGCTCCGAGAGCAATAAGACTGTTCTCAGCCATGCTTTGCTTTGGCTGCGTCTTTACATATGATGTAGCCTAGTTTAGAAGGGTAGAATGTAACCCAGGTAATTTTCCTGACACTAACGTCCTCTAAAGGCCTCACATGCATGCTACGGAAGATGCCGCAATTTATTGATGTTCCCTTAAATAGCACAAATAAGCCCCCAGCCTTCACTTACATACTGCAGCGCAGCAACTCAAACATTTGTGTGGTTAAAAAAAAAAAAAAAAAACTTGTTAATTTGAACAAGAGTAAAATAAAGCTTTCTAATGTCAGATTTACCTCAGTTGGAACTGCCCAGAGACACAGACAGACCTGCCACCAATGAAAATATGTAGTTGGGCCTGACAGATTTCTGGTAGCATGCTGCAACCCTGATACAACCATCTTACCTTGCATGAAAACGTCAAAAGTCTTTAAAAAAAAAACAAAACATATAAAACATTCAAATTACAAGCTAAAGCCGGTCTGTACTTTTTGCTCATTGGCATGTTTTAATCTGAAATTCCAAAGCCTAAAGTAGTGAACTTCATTGTCACTTTGTTGCTTACACACTTCCATTGTAAAGACCATTAAAAAGAAAACTTCCTGATGCTCTTAACTTTACCCAAAGATAATATGAGACTTCAGCAGAAGGGATAGAGTACTAAAAAGACTTTGATAGCTGCGGATTCCGTTTCCAATGACATTACATTAAAAGGGCTGTTAGAAGGGGAACTATAACCTGCAAGAACGGGGGAAATGATAATAGAAAAAAATGTTTAAACGTTCATAAGGACATCTTATTAAAGTTAGAGTTTGGAGAGAGATTTTTGATAACTAGCTAGTTAGCTTGCTTACATAAATAACAAGTTGAATGTACTATTGTGTTTGAATATACTTGAACATACTTAAATGCACAGGACACAACAGAATAATGTTATGAGGGTTAGTCAGAGCCATGATCTTTGTTTCCCATTTACAGAGCCAGCATTAAGAACGAACACCAGACCCTTTTTTGCAGCAATCGACAGAACAGCAAGCTAGCAGACCAAGAGGAGACATGGGAATAGAATTGCGTGTTCTACTTTGAACACAAACTTGAGACACTGTTAACGTAGCTTTTAGCGCTATGACGATAAAAGAGTTGCACAATCTCACATTTCCACTTTGTACCTTTGAGGCCGTCCTGTGCCAGCGGAGGTGCTCTGTGTAGGAGTCGTAGCTGATGTAGTAGGTCTGACTCTGAGGACCAGCTGAGCTGAGAGCCAGGCAGTGGCTGTGTCTCCTCACCTCCTCCACCTGCAGCAAGGAACACATTTTAGTTTCCCTGATTTGTCTGCGCTAAATTTAGCCAACCTAATGACTGAGAGTTCAGAAAAAGAGTTTTTAACTAAAGTATGTATTTTCCCCAGTGAGGTGCAGACAAGTAGAAGCTTTAATTCAAGTCCATCCAAAACTATAAGATATCGAAAAACTCTAACACACCCCTGTTACATTCACAAAACACTTCTATTTATCTTGCCATCATCAGGGTGTCTGAGGTTATTTCTGGTCTCCACTGATCAGTCATGTGACTTATAGATTACTGTAGAGATGTGTGATGCAGGGCTGTACAACATATTGTTTTAGCATCGACACTGCAATGTTTGCTTACATAATAGTCACATCACACCTGTTGCGATTTGAAGTCTGGGCAAGGTAAGTACAACAAATTGTGTCACAATTTTTTGCTGCTTGTTATGAAAGGAAAACTCACATGGGTGTTTTTTTCCATGGCTAATCTGTACTAGAAATCTGTCTGATACAATGTAATTTACTGTGATTGAAAGATTCCTGGATTACAGATTTTTAAAAAAAAAACTATATTTAAAAGACAGACTTGCTGACATGTAGTGTTAACACGACACAACACAACTAATTTGTCCATTTAAATCAGCTTTACAAAGCTCTGTATGTTCAGTGCAACATCAGATCTGAGTGTCATTCAAAGCTAAAACCTATTTTGGACACCTCTGCCAGTGTTACACTAAAGGTGGCAAGCAGCAGAGAAAATCACTGATGTACCGTAATAACTTTTCAGTACATTAAAGACATAATTACCACAGTTACCAAAGAGTGCTTTAAAAACATGATCTGGTTGCGTGTCAAACGGTATATAAATAACAAAATGAGTGTATTATGCAGCTACAGTGAACTAGTGTTCGGTTGGACAACAGAGCCTTGTATAAGAGTTAATGAGGACTTTCAACTGAAAAGTTGCTGTTTGCAAACAGCATTTTTCCAGACAGATTATGCGGTGACCATGGCACCTACATGACAAAAGTCAAACATCAGGAGATATGCAGACAGTGTGGACAACTGCACTAATTAAAACAGAAGCAGCTGCTGAAGGTGAACAACTTAATAAAATCTGAGTATGTGCTATTTAGCAATAGTAGTGATCTCTCAGTTACATGTCAATGAAGCACTTTAGTCAAACTAAGAGAAAGATATTTAGCGGTGCTCTGACCCAGGGTTTAAACTGTTGTGTCAACGGTTTGATAAAATCATGCTGTCTTCTTTCTGGGACAGTCACGCTTTTGATGGTATCTCATGTAGTAATGCTTGATCACACATTTTAATTCTATTACACGGTGAATACTAAACTGAACTTGGACTTCAAAAAAATAGATTGCAAATCAAATTGCAATATCTGCCACAATAACCATAATTAGATATTTTCCTCAGTTGATTTAGTCCTAATCCTGATCCAGCAGAAGCACAAAAAAACAAAAATGTTTTTACCACTGGTACAAACCACAAAGAGGATTTGTCTCCCTGATAAACACAAACCCTAACAGAGTAATTGCTTTGACTTGACACAAAAACATCTCACAAAGTACCTTTCCTCCGATGAGAGGGAGGATGTGCATCTTGCCGGTATGGGCGTATTTCACAGACGAGACAATGAGGCAGGTTCCACTAAGTGTGACCTGACGTTTTGACCAGCGGTTCACTGGCAGCGCCAGCTTCCCTTTCCGCACGTTGAACATCCCAGAGAGCTGCACGCGCTCAGAACCTCCCACACTTCGAGGTTTACCTGCAGAGGGAAACACACAAGCGTGTTATGTGATAGTAAAAGAGATCATTGATGGAGATTACATGCAGACATAATGATGGCTCTTCAGACAATAGGCAGTTTTATTTTTAGCTCTGTGGGATTTTGTGAATCAACTCTCTCTCAATGGGTTTCTCTTTCAGAAAGTGAGAGCTGTGTGGTTATGTAAGTGAATTGTAGCTAATACTCTGTGTGCTGCCAGAGGGAGCAGTCATTCAGGCATGATTTGGTACATTAAACCCTTGTTGACAAAAAAACATTAGCTGCAGTTCAGTTGAAATTACAGGCCAGAAAACATTCCTGGTCATTCTGGCCATCGCCTGCATTGCTTAGCGTGTTTAAAATACCACACACTCTTCGTCACTTTATATTTTGTTACATGAATGCCGTTGTTTTTAACTCGCTGCTCTGCTGATCACATACACCAGAGAACAAGAGAAAGGGAGACACATGAAGAGTCTGAGCCACAGAGAGGCCTGAAATCAGATTAGCTTGTTATGTAATGTCTTACAACACCAGCACCTCGATCCTCCCTGTTGCCTCATTCAGTGACTTACACACATCACTTAGGTTTCACGGGTTCTCACTGGGACTCAATGAGCCTCAGCACGTTTTTGGTAAGAAGTGAAATCTGTTCGTAGCGCAGAGTATTTAAAGGATCAGTTCCGATTTTGTAAAGTGGGATTGTATGAGGTACTAATCAATAATCAGTATATCACCTACAGTAGACCACAGTGCCCTCAGTTTGAAGAAGTAGTGGAGAGGACCAGCACAGAACCTAAACAATACACTGCTGTAGACAGGCAGGCTACAAAAAGGCCTGGCTAAAAATATTCTATATCAGTTTAAGTGCATACTATATTAAGAATATTTTTGTGTTAGGGTGAGGGTTATATATATTCAACTAACTGTGATATATGATTCAAAAAGCCATTACAGCTGATTTCAAACGCATCCCGTTTTAAACTAAACAATAACGTGGAATGTGTATTGTGTGCGGCCACCCTTCCCTGGGTGGTGTAGGCGAGAAGGGGTGTGTTAATATACACACACATACATGCCCTTTCCTTCCGTCTATTCCTCTGGACAGAGTACATCCTGTCTCTCATCAAGCGGCCAATCACCACATCCTGGTCATGCAAAAACCTAAACTTTTTTCATGCATCTTGTCCTGAACAAACCCCTATGTCCCCACATGCACCAAGTATCTGACATCCTCATCCACCTCTCTCACCAGCGGCAGTTTTCACACTTTGCCTGAGACTGAATTTTAGCCGAACCTGAACCACTTGTGAACAAATGTAATCATTTAGTAGCAGATCAGACAAAACCAAAAATAAGACTTTGCTCTATGGCTGCAATTCTAGATAAATTGATTAGTTGTCTGGTACACTACCGTTCAAAAGTTTGGGGTCACCCAGGCAATTTCATGTTTTCCATGAAAACTCACACTTTTATTCATGTGCTAACATAATTGCTCAAGGGTTTTCTAATGATCAATTAGCCTTTCAACACCATTAGCAAACACAATGTAGCATTAGAACACAGGAGTGATGGTTGCTGGAAATGTTCCTCTGTACCCCAATGTTGATATTCCATTTAAAATCAGCTGTTTCTAGCTAGAATAGTCATTTACCACATTAACAATGTGTAGACTGTATTTCTGATTAATTCAATGTTATTTTCATTGAAAAAAATGTTTTTATTTCAAAAATAAGGACATTTCTAAGTGACATCAAACTTCTGAACGGTAGTGTATATAAAAGGTCAGAAAATGGTGAATAATATCAGTGTTTCCATTGCTCAAGGTGATGAAAATATTTTGTTTTGTCCACAAATTCTGTTTATTGTAAGAGACGAGTAAAGAAACAAGAAATATTCAGTTTTAAAAAGCTGTAATGAACTGGACTTTTTTTTTTCTTAAGAAATAACCCACACCGATTCAAATGATTATCACAATAGTTGGCACTTCATGAACTAGTTCATTAACTGTTGCAGCTCTAGTTTTTCTTGAGTATTTTTGATGTTCTGTGCAGGAGTACCAGACAAGTTTGCACAGTTTTTCACCTTGTAAATTAACGCAGTGACCTCTGTGCGCTGCAGCTTCAGGCTGAAGAGGAGCCTACAGCAGCGACTGTCTCAGAAAGATCCAAAACACTGAGGAGGTGAAATCTGAGTTCCACTAAGGTCTCTTTTCTCTTACTGTCAGCACACTGTAAGTCTGTGTGGCAATGTGCATTTTGCCCGTAGGACTTCTGTTGAGTCAAACTCCTTTGGCTCAACTCCGAACATCAACATTAATAAACAATTTGTGCACAGAGAGGACAGGACAGTGTGCAGCAATGTGGGACGAAGCATTTTTTTTTATTTAAAAAGAAATAATGTAGAATTTTACCTCTTGATGGCAATAAAACTTTTTTTTTTTTTACATTTCTGCAAGAAGGGTAAATAAAATTATTGTTTATTAATTCACAAAGAAATAAAGGAGAATGTTACTTCTATAGTTAAGTCTATAAAACATTTTCAACTTCTCTTTAAAAAAAGGAAATAAAATCGCTTAACACAGAGCTGCAGCGACTGGCGGTAAATTCTTGTCACTTCATATCATCATACCATTTCTCCTCATGCCAGTCACACATACCAGCCTCTCACTGCTTGTTTCATGGTTGTATGTTTGTCTGTAGTATCTGGAAGGGCCCCTGCTTTCAGCGGCAGAACTGTACGTCACGCTTTGTTCCTCTGTCATGTGACTGTGGAAGCCAACAGTGGATGGTGGGGAGGCAGGGGAATCAGTCCAGCAGCATTATCAGAGTACAGGAACGCATGTTTTGGACCATGTCTTGGGTATGTTTCTAGGATAAGGGTAGTGATAGACTTTGCTGTGACCCATTTATTGTTGTAAAAAAAACAAAAAAACAAAAACAACAGAAAAAAGGAAAGTTCTTGAATGTACAGCCCCTATTTCAAACAGGACTGAGAATGCTAGTGAAAAACACAACTACTGATGTGCTCATTTCAGCACAGATTAATACATCTTTAGCCCCTCACTCTTTATCCACACCGTCTTAGATGATGGTGTAAAAAAACAAGGTCAAAAACAATATCCAGTTGTGCTAATCCCATAAGAGGTCAGAGCTGTTTTTCCATCCTCTTACCCGGCTTGTCAGTAAAACAGGATGATTATCAATAACAAAAACAACAACAGCAGCAGTAGAGCAAGAAGAGAAACCTATTCTATAATGCCTCACGATTTGGTCTTTAGTGTGCTGAAAGAACACACCTGTTACCTTTACATGCGTCTTCCTACTGGCCTACCCACAGAGAGGCTAGAGTAGGTTTACAGGCACAACACTGGGTATTGTGCAGACAGGACAACTGAATACAGTCGTTTAACAGCCCAACTGACTAAACACAATGACAGCACTAGAATGGATGAACAATGATTGAGCAGAGAAGGCCAAGCACAACTGAAGTGGCCTGCAGAAGCTCGTGGATGTCTGACCGCTAAACTAAAGGATAGTTAATTGAGAATGCTGCTACATCTCAACCAAAAATGTGTCCAGATTTTACCAAAGACACTGTAAAAACATACCTACATATCCTTCTTTCTGGCTGTAAATAAAAGCTTTTTAAACTTTCCACAACTTAGACAAACTACTCACCAAAGTAGAAGCGTATCAGGCAGCCAATTTCTGGATTCATCCCTTCCTCCTGCACCCTCCATGCATCTTCAAACCCCAGATTAGTGAGGTACTCATTTAAGATCTGCAGAGGCCTTTCATCATCTCCCAGACAGCGCACAGCTCCACCGTGCAGCTGGATAAAGAGTGCCGGGGTTGGACTGGTATTGATGGGCTCTGGCCACTCTCTGTTCTCCCCGGGGATCTCCTGGTCAGGCTGGACAGATGCCTGGCTGGTCAGAGGCCGAGTCTGAGAGCTGCTAGAGCATTTAGAGGGAGGCCTGATGAATTTGGGGCCATCTGTATTATCATCAGCTCCAGCTTCACTCTCATCATCTAGTCTTGTGACTTTGTTAGAAGAGGTATCTGTAGGTGGCAGGTCTGCAGCAGAATTGCCGGATGAATGTGTTGGGGAAGAAGTGAGCTCCACTTCTTCTGAGGAGCTCTCAAAGGGATCGGGTCCCTCTGTGGCACTGTCACAGTTTGGACTCAATACTGAAGAATCGGTACCCAATCCCACGCCATCACTAAAAGAGTCCCGGTGCTCGGTGCTTCTAGGTCCTCCTGGGCTGAAGTCCTCACAGGTGCTGCTCTCGATGTCTGAACCTGAGTAGACTCCATAACAGTCTGCCACACTCAGGCTCAAATCCATGCCAATGTCATTCAAATAGACTTCAGATGAGGAATTGCTTGCAGTTTTATCATCATGCAAAAAATTAGAAGGCAGTTTGGTGTCGGGGTAACACTGCTTTGTGTCTCCATTCTCCTCTGCTCTGGGGTTTTTGTCATCGACACTGCCATTAAGACTTTTGTTGTCATCAGTATTTTCATTACTATTTTTACAAACATCATTTAAGTCAACTAAAGCAGCAGGTTTGCAGTTAATTCTCAGCACAGCCCCGGCTTTACTCCCCTCCAGTTTACTGGCTACCTCTTTAGCAGTGGTGTCTACGGTGCACAGCACTGGCCGCGGGTAGGAGGGCGTGAGCCAGTCATGTACGTGAATGCAGCCCCGCCGGAGGTCCGATCTCACCCATGTTTTATCAAAGGCCTGAAGCTGCTTCGACTGCTTCTGCCGCAGAAAGGTCTTCCTATCCAAGCTGAGAGTGCTCAGCGGCGAGGCTGACGGAGCAGGGCTGGCCGCCTCAGCGGAGGACGCCCCGGCCGAGCTGCTGGTCGGCGGAGCCCCCAGAGACAGATTCCTCTTGTGTCTGTGTCGCCTCCTGCCCAGCAAAGAGTTGACAGAAGTGGTGCTGTTGGCTGATGTCAGGCTATAAATGTTGGCTGTTTTCACGGCGGGCATGTGTATATTCCTGGCCGCACCGCCAATTGCGTTGGCAACTTGGTTTTGATAGATGCCGTTCCTTATCGCAATCTGGAGAAGGGAGGTGGCTGCGAGTCCCTTCCCGAAGAGTTTCGCCTCTGCGCCCCCACCGTCATCCTCTCCAATGGAGGGTCTCTTTCCAGTGGGCAGGGGGGATAATCCACTTGGCTTCACGGAGTTAGTTTCACCACTGGAGTCAGTTGTCTCCTGCGGTGTTGGTAAAGTTGAAAGAGCTCCAGCCTCGTTTTCCTTCACACTTTCCATCCTGTTAGCTAGCAGCGGCGGCAGTTAGTTAGCAGGAACAGCCCGCAGGTGAATGCTAGCCTGCGTTAGCTCAGAGTCGTTAGCTCGCTGCACTTACTGGCTAGTTTCCCTGGCAAATGTATGCGGCTTCACGTTAGCTTAGCATGCTAAGGTATTGCGTAGTTCGTCCAAAGAATTATTCCGCTACATCATCCCATTTCATAAGACGCCCGTTAGCTCTCTTACAGGAGCTAACCGGCTGGTCGCGATGAGTGAAAGCCTTTTCTAGCTGGTCGCCATGGAAGCTAACGCGAGAAGGCGCGACTGTTACTGTACAGCCCGACGGGAGTGTCGGTCAGCGGTGCACTGTGGACAGGGCGGGGTCTCATTGGATATGAATTATGACGCATTCAGGTGCTCCTAGTATGCTCGGAATTTCGACTAGTCAGCGAATGACCGGCTCAGCATCGTTAAGTAACGGGGAAAGCGCCCATTTCCCCGGTGTTTGTTTTAGAAGCAGAAGAGATGACGGTAAAAGCGCTGTCTCATATATTCACATATTACCTTTGAGCATTATAAAATATCTGCAAGTCATATAGTCTTTTGAGTAGTAAAAAAAATATAGAGTTGACACGATTAGTCGATGGACAGAAAAATAACCAACAACTATTTGATAAATATTAATTCCTGCAGTTCAGTTTACGTTAAAACAGCTTTTAGCGTTTCAAATTCGTGCATATATCGGTTTTATTGAGTCACTGTTATATCTTTGGGGTTTGCACTGTTGGTCGGTTAAAAAAAAAAAAAAGGACAAAAGCAATAGTAACACATCAGCTATGGCACTGGAAGAAATTTAATAGACTTAACATACGAAAACATAAATGCGATAAATATGACTTAGGCTTAGTTTGTCTTAGTATTTCATTTAATATAAGACTGATAAGAAATAAACAAACTTAAAATCCCTTTTCCCATGAAGTAAGTACTTTTCACAAGCTTAAGTGACCTAGTGAAGCAACATAAAATGCATTTACATTCCTTGGTTTTCTGTCTGACAAGATAAAGTTTGTGCACTAAGAATGCAATATAGCACGTGCTGCGGCCCGAAATTATTTGGCAAATGTATATTTAAACTAATTCGTGTGTTTACGTTCAAATGTAGAAGTTTTGGTTGGTCAGTAAACACAGATGATCGGTAACTCGTCTTCTGGCGCCACCTAGTGGGATAAAGACTATGTTACCACAGGGACCTTTGACTCCTGAGTACTAGTCGACTTTTTTAAAATAAGAAAACCTTTGTAAATAACGAGGTCAGTGTTTTAATTGAATGACATTTAGTTTGTACAGTGCATTATAATTTTCTAGATTTTTTGCTTGATGTATTTTATTTCTCATATTTTATTGTGTTATTTCACTGTTTCACTGTCTAGCCATTTACTTGTCTTAAATTATTCAGTCAGATCTCTGAAATCTCTCACTTTGGATTCTCTTTTGCTTTTATTTACATGTTACAAGTTACCTTGTTTTGATTTCGATATTTTCCTCGGTGCACCCTCCTAGTTTTTATTTGCATTTGTCAGGCACTTTAAAAAGGACTTTGAATTGCATTTGACCATATAAAAGCTGATATGTATTGTAAATAAAGTCTGGTTGATTGATGAAACCATTCTAAGTAGGCTAAAAGTCCTGCATGCAAAATATCGAGGAAGAATAAAGTACAAAATATTTACTAAACAGCAGAAGCACCCCCATCTGTGTAAAATTATTATATCTTTAATTAACACCTTAGATCTTGTAGTGGGTCTTGGTGAATTTTGGAGTTTATAGTAAAGCTTAATCTGCATGAAACGTAAAAACAGAAATACTCATGTACATTTACTTCAAATTTATAC
Source organism: Amphiprion ocellaris (assembly GCF_022539595.1). NCBI lineage: Eukaryota > Metazoa > Chordata > Actinopteri > Pomacentridae > Amphiprion > Amphiprion ocellaris. The sequence continues at coordinate 14,605,922 of NC_072767.1, read as the reverse complement.
CGAAGTACGATAGTCTAAACAATAATAGAATAAATCATAAATATTGTAGAATTCATTGTATTCACTTTGTGGCAAAAACACATCAATTTGTGTATCCTTTACACTGAAAACCATGTTACAGTCCTCCGTAGATTTTAATTGAATCACCTTGGGGCACAGATAATGTGGAGATCAAAGGGTTTAATCAGCTCCTGTTGGTGTTTCAGAGAGGGGTGGTATTGGACTGTTGAAGCTGACTCTTACACAAACATAGGTGGACTGCTGTCACACTGCAGTCCAACAGAGGGCAAAGTGCAAGGAGTGCTGTAACAGTATAATTTATCATGCTCCCTCTCCGGCTCTCTTTTCCCTTTCTCCCTCCTCCCACTTACTGTCAAGTCTCCACCTTGTTTTCTATACCAGTCACTCACAGACTTTCACTCATCAGGCTCATAGTGCTGTGAATCTGGCTTCTTGTTTATTGCCGCAAAAGGCCAAGGTAAGACTTTTTGAATTACCATTTAACTTGTGACATTAAAGTTTGAATGAATGTTAACCTTCTCCCTGCTTGGAGTTTATCTTTCCTTGAACTTTAATGGCCACTAATGCTTGTCAGAATTGTACAATAAACTGTCACTTTCAGTAGGAACATGTGATGGGTGGTAAATCTCATGCAGGGTGGGGTGGATTACCAGTGAAGAATGTCTCCCCTGCAGACACAGAGATTAGCCTACTGACACGCTAAGACACTGAACCCCAGGAGACAAGTTTCCACTGGGATTCAGTCCATCTTAAGTGGTCATTTAATCTCGTATTAAGTTTTAAAAGCCTACTTGTCTTAGCACAAGTGAAAGCCCTGCCAGTGGGGGTGTGATAATTACACTTATTACCAATGCTAATGAGCTTGCTTTGAAAATTCCCTTGAACAAAGTGACATGATTTTGATACTAATTAGACACTGATTGAGATATCCTTGAAACAAACCCTGCTGGTGTATTTAATTCAATGCATTAATGAAAAGGGAAGATTGTACAACTCAATAAGAAATCTCTGTGGGGATCAGATGGACTAAAGGGAGATTAGTTTAATGTTCTAATAAAAAAGCACTCAGGGGGAAAAAAGACAGAACAGAGAGACTTTAATGGAGACGACAAGATGAAACGCTGGAGGCTGACAAAAACAATAATGGCTGGTCACAGTAAGATGCTGCTGTCAATTTCACTTATGGTATTTCGTACAAACACTTTCACTTTAAAACAATCTGTCAGCTAAATGAACAACCAAACTGTGGCTGTGTTCCTGCTGCATTTAAAAAGGCACAGGATGGTTTTCACTGCCAACTTGTGAGAAGGAAAGAAAGAAAGAAACAGCGATGGCTAATCCATTTTGGAATGCCTTCCTTTAAAACGTGAAATAGAGGCTATAATTAGAAGTGGCTAGTTCATGCTCAAGGACTTTGCTGAACAGTGCTGCCTATAGCAACATGTGTATATGCATGTGTGCGGTTAGGTCGCACACTTCCGTTTGTTTTGGTTCCCTAGGCACAGCGCTGACAAATTTAGATCGCAGCAGTCTAAAAATGCTGGAATACCAGAACCGAAATACATAATTGGAGAGTAGTCGCTCATTAAGATTGTTTGCCCAACCCTGTCAACTGTTTGAGCACGGATTCACTCAGAAACAGAGCTGCAGGATGGAGTGTGTTTGTTCTGAGAGGCCCATTTTTCACACATGTATGAAAACAAATTGAAGCCACAGATGTGTAGCATTTGAGCCACTAAATCTGTGTGGATGGATTATGAGTCAGACCCCTGAACACAGACATGCAATAAGCCGCCACCCTTCTACACAGGAGAACTACGGATTCAAAGAGACATCTTTTTGGTTATCCCGTTTCTCTTTGTGGTTGTTTTGTGTCAGTGTTTATTTTTTGTTTCTTTGTGGTTCTCATGTAATTGTAGCCATTTTCTGTCTTTTGCAGGTTGGCTTGAATTTCTTATGTCTGTGTTGTTGCCTGTTGTCTTTTTGTAGTTATTAGTAATCTGTTTGTAGTATGGGCAGCTGTGGCTTGGGTGTTGCAGTGGATTATAGACTAATTGAAAGATCCCTGGCATCTGTACATGCCGAAGTGTTCCTGGGCACAACACTGAACCCAAAGTTCCTCCAGATGCCATCTCTGGTTGCCATCAGGAGTTTTTTGTAGAACCTAGTTAAGAATGTTTTGCCTTTTTTTAAGTAATTATGGGACTCTTTGAGGTACTCTGGAATTTGTTTGCAGTAATTTCGCGATTCTTCATGATAATTTTGAGTTTTTGTAGTTGTTTAGCATCTAGAGTAATTTTGTGAGTCTCTCTATGGCTCACTTGTGTCTCTTTGCAGTCATTTTGCATCTCTCTCAGCTTGTTTTGCATCTCTTTGTAGTTTCTTTGTAGCTGTTGGGTCAACCTCCAGAGGAGAAATGTAAATAGACCCTTCAAACAGAGACTCAGTTTGACCCCTGACCCGTTGGACCTGTGCCCAGTAGAGCTGCTCAGTAATCCATCCATGCATATAGGCAGCAGTAACATAATTGAAGGCACAAATTTGTACCATTCAACCTCAAGCATGGGGATTGAACTGCCCGTTGAGAAACTGCACATTCCCTGGTTCAGTCCTCAGCAGCAATACTTCTGACTGGGCCTCATAGAAATTGGTGGGAAGCTCGTGAGGGATCAAGTCATTGTCATGGCACAAGAGAGTCTTAATGATTGGTCTGTTTTATTTGCTTTTTCCTCAGAATTGAAAGGAAAAGGGGAAAGTGAAAAAAAAGCTGACAATGAGTTCCCCAAGAAATCAACATTTTACCAGTCTGGTGTTTCTATACCAGACACAAATGCATTAACATATTAGTGAGTCTATGGCAGACTAGAAAGCACATTATAGCACACCACCCAAATGGGGAACCAATATAAGCAAAATGTTTAAAAAATAACACCATGATTCTCAGATATCTTTAGACCATGTAATCTTTTTGATTCACTTCTTGATATGGCATATCCCAGATCCTCATTTACATTTCCTAAAACCAAATAAACACGAGTTCTTAGAATGAAACAGAAAGCTGCTGCTGCGGTGGTTCCCGGTGGGTTATTCCTGTATGTTGCTCTGGTGAAAATGGTTGTATCACTGTTTACTCTGCTGGGGTCACATGGTCAGGGTGAAGGCGAGGTTAACCGCTACTCTTTGTATGCTTTGCTCTGCTCCACTGTCTGTCGGTCTCACTCCCATAGACATGCACTAGCATGCATGTAATTTCCCTACTTCATATACTGACATGGAGCCCAGATACCACAGTTATCCACTCCATGGTTTACACAAGAATGTGGGAAGAAATCACATTCTTTGGGATCTTGGATTAATTTCTGTGACAAAAAAAAACAATCAGAAGAAACAGGAGACATGCTTTATTAAAGAGAAATTTCAGACAATGTTTGTGACCTTGGAATTAAAAACATTAAATGTACATTTTTGGATACTGACAGAATCACCTAGTACTTAGTTTTAAAATAGTTTGCTCTTATTTTGTTTTAACTATTACAGTATTGTTGCACAGATTGCAAATTCAGCTTCACAATATGAACATTAAGCGACAGAACTGGCAATACAATTTATTACAGCAGATCAGAAATGTTTCTCTGTTCTGTTTATTATTGTCATTTTGTCTGCTGTTCTTCTCTTCAGTACCCCATGGCCTATTTGATGCATCTTAAGTCCCCACTGCTTCTGCTGAATTGCAGTTAATAATAATTTATACAGGACTACTAAAATATCCAGGAAGTGGCAAGCAACAAACCAAAGTGATATTAATCCAAAGTCTGTACAGTAAAGAAGAAGCAACAGCTAGTGTAGCCAGTTAGCTTAGCTTGGTACAAAGACAAGAAAAGGAAGATACAGCAAACATTTGTGTCTGAAATGCTTGGATAGGTGACAAAATCAACACCGATAAAACAAATGAAAAAACAAGAGTGTAAATATGATGAGCTATAACATAGGTTTAGGATTTTGTCACTGTTGGACAGTCAGACTACGGTAATTGTTTCCTCTTTCCAGCCTTCATGCCAAACTAGCTAACTAGTGTAAGCTGTGGTTTCATATTTAGTACAGTTGCACTTCTAACAGTATTGGATATCTTTTGTCCAGAAACCAAATAAAATGATATGGTTTTCCTTTGAGTATATTTGTCCTCAATGCTGTCTCCTCTAATTGAGTCACAGTAAATTTGAGTCACGAATAATAATAATACAAATTTTAGCAAGGAAACATATTAACATGACCTCCAAAAGCGATACAGCCCTTGTAGACCACAATGGTAAATGTCCACCTTTACAAGTGAAATGCATGCTTATAGTGTGGTTTTGGTCTCTATAGCTGTATAACTGTATAGGTGAATAATTTTTATGGACCCCATGTTTATGTGACATTAAGACGACTCAGCTCTGCTCACTCTCCAACTACTGGGTCATTTTTGGATTAGCTAGGAGTTCAGCCAAAATATTTACAACTGAACTTCTAAACCACCATTTAAGAAACCTAAGGGTGATGTCACGGAGGGTTTGTCCACCTTTAGATACAATCTGTAATAATTAACCTAAACAAGCTAGCTGCTAGCACTGTGGCTAATTGGAAAATCATTTTTTTCACCAAGTTCAAACAAGACACAGTCACTAGACTTTCACCCAGGAGATGTGACTTCCAGTCCTGTCTAAAAACCATCCTTATAGTATGGGTAAGTTTATGCATCAAAAGTACTTGGTCAGGTTTTTTTAAATGATCATTTTTGGGTTAAAATACAAACAGTCGCTACATTTATTGTATGTTAAAAAGCTCCCTTTTGTACATGTCCAGGGTGATGACACTGCTGAGGAGTCTACATGCACCTATTCACACTATTCACACAACAGAAGGCTACCAGTATTATTATTAGAGTTGCTTTCTGTTTATTAGTGATCAGAATGAAAGGTTTCTGGAAGATGGAGGAGGTTCCTACTGACCCATATGCATGGGGTTAAATTACACTGGTAATTGGCCATGTAATGAGCAGATCATGTTCAAATCAGGTGACTGAGTGAAGCAACATGTTGACTATCAAGTTTACAAATGGTCTGTTACCATTTTGTAACATTTTGGCTTTATTAATGGTGAATAAATAGTTTACCAATCCATTGGCTTCATAAATGCTGTATTAATCTTTAATAAAAGAATTAATTACATACTTTTAAAAAATAGAACCTTATTAGAAAATGGTACCAACATGACTTTTCCTTTGTCAAAAATAGGACCATTAATCCTTAAAACTAAAACTAATCCCCCACAAAAAGTCACGCAAATGAAAAAAAACTTTTTTTTTGTGGATGAGTCATGAGGTTACTATCCAGTGTAGCTCATCAGTATTTGTCTTCAGGTCACAAGCTCAGAGGGGGTTTTTAGTGATTAAGCTTTTCGGTTGCCTTGACCCCACTTTGTTTTCACATCACATCCAGTAAAAGGGTTTGTAGGATTTATAAAGGTGCCCGCATTTGAACTCAGATATTCAGTGTGTGAGTCAAAAGGATCTGCATGTCCGGCGTACGTGGCACAAGCTCAGAAAAAAGCTGAACAAATATATGACAGGTCTCACTTCCTTAAATTTTCTGCTGCTTTTTCTTTCACACCCTGGATCACTTCCTCGATCTTCACAGCCCATGTGACTGAAACTAGATATGGAGGAGCCACACCGACTTGATCTGACCTACATCACTGAAAGAATCATCACCATATTGTGCCCTTCTGGATGTCCAGAAGGCATCTACCTGCAGAACCTACAGGAGATTATATCAATGCTGCAGTCCAAGCACGGACACAACTACATGGTGAGAACAATCGAATAGAGATACAAAGTAATATTAGCTTATTCTTTTAAACATATAGTATGTATGATTTGCACATTTTTGAAGCTCCCTAGAACCTCTAAATTCAGATTAATTGCTCCTTTATATTCTTTCGTATGTATCTCATTTTGGGCTGGCTTGGAGGTTAGCACTTTGGCATTGCACTTAGAAGATCGCGGGTTTGTGTCCCCACCTTCCTGGGATCTTTCTGTATGGAGTTTGCATGTTCTCCCTGTGCATCTGTGGGTTTTCTCCAGGTTCTCTGGCTTCCTCCCACAGTCCAAAAACATGCTGAGGTTAATTGATGATTCTAAATTGTCCATAAGTGTGAATGCGAGTGTGATTATTAGTCTCTATATATAGCCCTGTGATAGACTGGTGACCTGTCCAGGTGTCCCCTGCCTTCACCCTAAGTCAGCTGGGATAGACTGCAGCTCCCTGCAACTCTAATGAGGATTAAGCGGTGTATAGATAATGGATGGATGGATGAATGTATCTCATTTTAAAATCTGAAAATCAGTATTTGTTTGTATTATACTGTCCAACGTTTGTATATGCCAACCCATACAAGGATTTTACCAAATTCTACAGTGCAAAACAATACTGGAGACATCAACACTATAAATTAACACATGTGGAAATATGTAGTGAATTAAAAAAAAAATGTAAACAAAGCAAAATATGCATCATCTTTTGCTTTGATACACAGTCTTAATTCTTCAACCAGCTTCACGAGGTCATCATCTCGAACTTTTGCAGCAGTCTTGAAGGAACTCCTGCATGTGTGAAGCACTTGTTAGGTGCTTCTTTGTCACTCGTTCTCCAACTCATCCCAAACCATTTTAGCTGGGTCCAGGTGGGTGAATGTGGAGGTCAGGTCATGTGATGCAGCACTCCATCCCTCTGCTGCTTGGTCCAACAGCGCTTACAGAGCCTGGAGGTATGCTTCGACAAACCAGATGAACTTCTCCTCTGTAGTGGAGGGAACTCTTGATCCTTTTCTGATGAGGGGATTCTGCAAGTGAGATTGTTTCTTCACAATGTTTGGTGGTTTTAGTCTTGGAGAAACTTGCTCGAAAGTTTCTGGACTGACTGACCTTCATACCTTAACGTAATTATAGACTGTTGTTTCTGTTTACTGAGTGAGGCTGTCCTTGCTGTAATATGGATTGCTGCAGTAGTTAAATAGGGCTGTTTGCTATCTACCAACAATACTATGACACTACACAACTGATGGTGTAGTGTAGTGTAGTGTACATAATTCTATATCATTGTAATTTTGATATCTCCAGTTATGTTCTATACTGTAGAAAATATTTAACTGGTAGGTGTGTTACATAGTTTTATGTTGTGGATTTGTTAAATGATCAGGAATTTGGCTTCCATAATTTAATTAGTAGTCGTTCAGTTTAAGTTTTTTCTCATTGTTATGTTTTTTTTCCACTATGTATCTTGCTATTTTCATTCAGATATGTAATTTATTTACATTAATCAAATTATATAATTCAATAGTTTTTTTTTAATAAAGAGCTTAAAAATTAACAAATCATTATCCTCTGATACAATACTTTACTCCTAAGAGCACAGAGCTGTTTTTTATGTGGTAAGCATAAGATACAATAAAAAGAAAACAGATTTCTTTTTTCTTATACTAATTTTACCTTTTCTGTTCTCAACTTTCTTCAGCTCATCAACCTCTCACAGAAGCATGGCAGCCTCACCCGAATGAACCACAAGGCAATTATAACACTTGAAACTACCAGTTTTAGAGATTAAATATTACAACGTGTGTATTTATATATAGATATCATTTCTATATCCATGTACTGTATACTGTGTTGTTTTTCTGTCAGGTTTTGGACACAGGTTGGGTGGATCTCTTGGCTCCCAGTCTGGATCAGATCTTCAGTGTGTGCACAGTAATGGAAAACTGGCTACAGACCCATTCTAAGCACGTCTTGGTGTTACACTGCAGGGTAAATGCCACTGATCTGGATATGCTCATTGACTCTACTTTGTTCTTAAAAGTCATATCTGTGATGTGGGTGAGTGCATTAAATGTGTTCAGCCTGACTGTGTGACTGCCCTCAACAGGGAGGTAAAGGCCAGCTTGGTGTTCTGGTGGCGTCTTACATCCACTTCAGCAACATGTCAGCCAGGTAACACTGAATTTTTAAGGAGCATATAAATCTTTTTTTTTAAGAGATTTGGTGGAAGCAAACTAGTGACATGTATGTATTAACATTTATGTTTCATAAAGGATTAGTCATATTAATTCTGGTGAGCATGTGATCTTGTGTCACCAGCAGATCAAACTGTCTAAATATCTTTGCTCATCAAACTGATGCACAATTTGCTCTGTCCAGCTGAAAACCTCTCAAACTCTGGGCCACATCAGTTGCTTTACCTTATTTCATTTGAAGCATGCCTCGCTTGCATTGCAGACATTATGTGTGGAAAATGTCATCAAAGCAAAGTTAACTGTAAAGTAATGACCCAGAATTGACATTTACTGTTGGATGTGTTTGCTGATCAAAGAGCACTAACAGAACAATAGACAGAGTGAGCAGAGCGTCTTCACCAGGCAAAGGGCAGCACAGTTGATCGGAGAGACTTTGACCTGCACTATTATTTGATTTTCAGGCAGCAATCCAGTTGTTGTTGGACACTAGTCAATGTATTTACTTGCAATAGACCTGTAAATCAGATTTTGAGTCAAAAGAAAACCCCAAATATTGCTGATTTCAGCCAAATGCATTTTTTTCAAACATATGGGAGTTGTTGCAGTTTCATAGTACAGTATATCTTCTATTTTACGAGCTATTAAACGCATGTCATCATTTTGCATGATGCCCTCATGGGATGCTGGAAAAGGTCAGTTCGAGGCAAATCACTAAAAATACAGAAAAGAGGAAGATGAATCCCATGCCGCTGGTGTGCACGTGTGTGTGTGCATGCTGTTCATGGCCGAGCAGCTGACTCACTGTTGAGAAATATCTGATTGTGACCATTGTCCCACTGGGAATGATCTAAGTGCCTGTGTGTGTGAGTGCAGATATGGAAAGTTTGTGACAGAAAGTAGTCAGCTTTTCAGCCTTCTAAAACACCTGAAATACTGCCAATCTCACCATCACCATTTCAAAGCATTTGATGTTTTGATGAATGTTTTGCACAAATGTTTGTTCAAAATCAAGTTGCTATGCTGATTTAAAAACAAAACTATATAATCTGTGTAGCATGACGCATCTCTCAAAACACACATACAGAGCCTATAAAAAGTATTCACGCCCAGTCAGTGTCAGCTTTGTCAATGTCAGCTTTATTTATATAGCACATTTAAGTGTTTTACAGTAAAATAACCATCAACAATAAGAAACAATAAAAGCAAAACAATAAAACAGCGAAATAAAGTAGATAAAATTTCCAATATTCATCAAAAACAAGAAACAATAAACACAAAACAATAAAACAGTGAAATAAAACAGAGAAAACATCCAGTCTTAAGATGTGTTTTAAAAATGGAGAGACTATTCACAGACTGCACAGAGAGGGGCAATGTGCGGAACTTTTTCCCCTTTTATTACTTTTCAACATTGAATTTTCAACATTGAATCATGGGATTTTTATTTTTTTTATTTATTTATTTATTTATTTATATATATATATATATATATATATATATATATATATATATATATATATATATATATATATATATATATATATATATATATATATATATTTGTGTCATTTCCATCCAGAAGAAACCTGTGGTTCAAAGAAATATCCATGAATCAAAATTGACATAGGTAGGGCTAATTTTGGACTTAGGTGTAGCTTTTCTGGACATTCCACTTGATCCTTTATTTTTCAATGACATTTACCTCAAACTAATTTGCATTTGCTGCCACTGAACTGGCCTGGAGGCAGAAATCTCAAGCTATCTGTGTGGCTAAATACTACATCATCATCTGAACATGTGCCTCTCTCAGTGCAGACGTTTCTCTTGACCATTTTGCCATGAGGAGGTTCTACAACGACAAGCTCTCTGCTCTGATGACTCCCTCACAGAAACGGTAAGTATTTACATGGCTGACCCCTGGAGGACAAAGCTCAACTCTGGTTCAACTCTGATCTTTGATGTAGACCAAGAGATCTGCTATCAAAGTACACCTCAGACTGTTACCATAATACAGACACAGAATTTGACTATGAAACCAGGGCCTCAGTGAAAACAAACCACACCATTATTCAGTTATAGTGATGTTACATTTACCTGTAACAGCATTTCTTTCTGTTCTTTAGGTATGTGTGGATGCTAGGCAGCATGTTAAAAGGAGGACTGAGGATGTGTCCCTCTCCCTCTTTTCTCCTCTGTGTTGTTCTTCATGGTCTCCCCAGAATAAGAGATGGAGGTAAGATAAATAACAGGAGCTACACATTGAAGTAGTTCTCTACTTCACATCTTTCATTCCTAAATTGAAATTATTTTACAACAGCAGTGCAGCAAACTATGTTAATTACAATGTCCACAATCTCTGCCTATATTTCCCCGACTAAACCTGCTATTGCGTTTTTCAACATTGATTTAAATTTTTTAATGTTTTAAAAGCTAGTTCATACCTTTTCCCTCTACTGATAAGACATTGTAGAGGTAGACAACAAGCAAAGAGAGAGGAGAATAACATGCAGCACAGGCAGTTGGAGTTAAACCATGGACAGTTATGTAGTTTGCACTGTTACCATTAGGTTATCAGGACTTTTTCTGCCCCACAATACACCACCTGTTTCAAATTTAGGTGATGAAACATGCCTCCATTTCACAACTTTGCATTTAGTGAAAAGTCAGATGAGCCAGACTTTAGCAATCCTGGGGAATGGCAAAAAAGTAGTTTAAATGTGTTGGGAGAAAAGGTGTTTTCAGGCAGTGAGGGAGTGCTGCTGCCTGGTGAAATCAGTGCTTCTGATCCTACCAGCCTGTATACCAAAGGCTGCTGCTATCCACTGCACACCTGCAGTACATCTCAACATCTCACACAGCAAAATAGGTTGTTTCTAAAAATCAGGTTAGCATAACGATGACTGTAGACATGTTTTCTAACAACTTTCGAAAATGTTTATTGTTCAGAGATAAGATAAGATAAACTTTATTGATCCCACAATGGGGAAAGTTCACTGTTACAGCAACTCCAAAGGACAAAAAAAAAGTATAAAGGCAGCACAAGAATAAATTAGAAACACACAGTGAAAAACACAGAGAACATTATATACACGGAAGATGATTTTTTTTAAGAAGACTATTTACATGAGGATGAGGTGGAAACAGTTATTGCACATAAGTGGTATGCATATGTAAGGCAAAAAAAAAAAGTGCAGCTGTAACAGAGGTAGACCAGTATATAAGGCTATTAAGCATTATAAAAATGATAGGACAGTTTCACTTTATTGATCTGATATGAATAAAATCTGGACTGAAATCTGACCTAGTGCATTCTTTCAGATCATAAGATTAATGCATATTTTAACAAGAAAAGCACTCAGGCAGCGCAGCACTCCGCCAAGGCTGTTCAGTCGTTGCATGATTTCTGATGGATGAATCTTTCAAAAAAGTTGTGGTCCGCAGCGGTAGATTTGTAGTAGGACCACAATCATGTGATCATCAACAGACAGCTGATATAGTGTTCACTTGTAGTCATAGTAACAGTGACGCCGTGCTGCTATCTAGCAATGAACAAATCTGTGGATCCAGACAATAAGTCGCATCACTGCCAAAATCTAATCAGTTGGTTCTTTTTCTTTTTCTGACTTTCCCTGAAAATTTCATCCAAATCTGTTTGTCCATTTTTGAGTAATGTTGTGCACAGACAGACAGACAGACAGGCAAACAAACCAATGCCGATTATCACATCACTCTGCCACGTTCCTTGGTGGAGTAAAAATACATATTAAACAATGGGACTTTTTTTCTTAGTTTATTTCCAGTAATGATCCAAATGTTAACGTATCTGTATGTCTATAATTAAATATAATGTAGTGTATAATGTATTCTGCAGGATTGTAATAATCTGATCCTATTTCTGAAACTGTCATAAACAGACTGGTCTCCAGAATGTGATTTAAAAACAATCATTTTGTACTCTTTCTCACAGTTCTTGCATGTGAGTCATACCTTACTATAAGACAACAGCTCTGCAAATAACAATTTTTGACCATTTAGTTTTAATTCCATTACTTCATTCGATGTTTATTAGGATGTTTCCTCTTCCTGAGGGTCTACCAAAGTCTACAAGCTGTCTGCACATCAGCAGTCTAGTAAGAAACACATCATTTACACACAGCAAACACAGTAAGATACAGCACAGGAGGTAATAGGTGTTTTTCTCCATGTCAGCCATGTCAATGCAGCTCAGACTGATCGTCTCTACATTGTGCTTCAGCCTGCTCAGCTGCTCAAAGGGGACATCATGGTAAGTGCAAATACTGCATGTGTATACATGTTTTATCACCTGATGGATAGGGAGATGTTGATATGGGTAATGAGAATTAGATTTTAATAGACAACAGTAACTGGAGCTACATAGAGGTAACCTTGATGAAGTTTTCATGCCGTATCAACAGCTTTTGCTGTGTATTATATTTACTGCTTACACTATACAGTCAAATTTAGAAGTGTGGCCACTTCAAAAGTCATACTTTCATGCAAACCTTGAAATAATCATAAAGTTTGAGGATTTAGAAACATTTAAAAACACAAGTTCTGTCTTGTGCCGCGATTCTTCTCTATTTGTTTTTCAGTAGTCAAACTGAAGCAGATTACTGGTAGTGACAATATGAACTCATATGTACAAAAGGTCAGAGGTCTGTGAGATCTTTCCACTAAAGCAGCATTCAGCTAATGATTTGTTTTTCAGTTTATCAGAGCTGTAGTTCAACTAATTCAGCTTTGTTAAATTTTTTCTAAACAAAGAGAGGCTTCTTAGCGTCAAGTCCATGCCAGCTCAGGTGCATGCTGTCATAAAAGCAAGAAAGGGGCATAGCAAATACAAATATATAATGAAATTCCTGCACATTTTTATCAGAAAACATATCTGATAGGACAAGTAACATCTCTAAACCACTTCTGAAGTCCAAATGCTGTAAAATTAATAATAATACAATATATAAATAAATAATAATACAATCATTTTTATATTAAACTATCTATAGAGCACCTTTCAGACACAATATGCAGCTCAAAGTCTTCACATTTGATACATTACCTAAAAGATTTTTTATGCTAAATAAGATGTCCAACAATTTGTAGAAAATTTGAAAAAAAAAAGACAACTGACAATTGAAAAACGTCAGATGTGTCAAATACAGCGTCAAATTTTTTTTATTGATATCTTGGAAAGTAATAAAAATATTAAATAAAGAAGATGAATTCACAAAAAACTATACAGCAAAAGACCCACCCACATAAAATGAAGCTGTAAATGGTATGCGTCCTTATTTTCTGATTTCAGGTGGTTTGTTACGATAAAAACAGCCGCTCAGCCAGCCGTCAGGTCGTCTTCCGTCTCCAGTTTCATACCGGTCTCGTCGCAGGACACACCCTTGCTTTCTCAAAGGTGGACCTTGATTGTGCCAATGAAGGTATTTATAACGTGGTGGCAGTCTACACACTGCCAACTGTTGTTTCAGCTCCAGTCCACATGTACGATCAATCTTAATCTGTAACTGATAAATCTGTCAGTCTGTCTGCTCTCCATCTACCTGAACTCAGCCTGGAACCATATCAGCTGTGCAGGTATGAAGGACACATGGAAACTCGTCCACTCTGCCAAGTTAACCTCCCGGCTGCCTTATTTTTCTTCTAATATTCTAGACCCTCGGTTCCCAGAAGATGGAAAAGTGGAGCTGCTGCTCTCTGAAAGTCCTGAAAAAATTGCAGGTAGACTCTCACTCACAAAAACGTTCCTTTGATTTATCTTTTAATAAAATTTGTAGTTACGTAAATACAAGATGAATTACACAGAGCAAAAAATAAAGCTTAAATGTGTTACAGATGTTACAGATTTAGGTGGATGCTTACCCAGAATCCAGTGTTTCAGCTGACGTTTTCCCATTTCTACTTATATTATACACAACTTCCATTAAACTTCTCAGAAAATCATTTTTTTAATTTACATCATCACACATTAAAATTGATGGTCTGGCAGTTGTCAGTATAGGATTTGTCAAACAACCATTGGCACGAAAGTTCCATATTTTTTTCATTATGACTTTGAGGACTTTATGAGGTTATACAGTTTTCTTTGAAGACTTTACTTGGACTTGCCCTCATGCCAAATACAAACTACACATCTGATCTACCTGAAAAGAGTGCAGATGTGGGGCTCTGGGCCATAAAATGCGCTTTAGTGTGTCAGAGTTGCTAGATGCTGCAAACCACCAATCATATAAGGACTTTAGAATCATTGCATTTCAAGGGAAACTATCGCATATTCAAAACTGAGATTATGGAGTGCCAAAAATTGAGTTTTTAATGTGTAAGCATTGCAGAGTTTGAAGGTCTGCTCTGTGGTCCACGGTACTAAAATCTAAACCACAGTGCAGCTGCCACATAAATCTGAGAACCTTCTGCACCTTTTTTACTTTTCAGAGCTTGTATATAGTGGAGTCCACAAGTCTGATACTGTACTTAAAATGTAAACCTGCAAAGAAGAGGAAAGTCAAAAATTAGAAACATTTCAAAGTGTAAGAAGTTCCAATATGTAAAATAAAGATGTTATAGTCTGCTGTCAGATTTCCTTTTGCTGGATACTTCCATTGAAGCAGTGTTACGATGGTACTCACATGGATTTGATCTTTTTGTTAGAGACTTGTTTGAGTAAATCAACTCGCAGTTAGTGTTCACCTCTTATACATAAATCTGTGCCTCAAGTTACTGGCAGAACATTGCTCAAAAGGTAACACTTTTATAGATAGAAACATGAGAACACCAGAACTAAGGTAATGTGTCAGAACTCAGATTTTTATTCTGAGCAAAGAAGGGCTTTCTCAAATCATGACTAGACTGAATGTTTCTGAGAGGGAAGTTCATGAAACTCTAAAATACTTTGAAGAAGCTGGATCAGTTGTCTCCTATGCACAATCAGGCAGTCCAAAAGTGAGCAGACCATCAGAAAATCAATACATCAAGCTTCGTTTCAGAGGTAAAGAGATGGAAAAGCAGCTTTATCACAGATACAGAATTTAGTCAGTGAACCCAAGAGTCTTGTCAAAAGTTGCCCTTCTAGCAGTGATCTTAGAGGATTAGGAGCAACTCTAAACCACTTTACTGGAGAGGACATAAAAGTCAAAAGATGCAGTGGGGTAAGACATTGCAGTATTTCACAGTGGATGAAAGAAAATCCTGCTTATGAATGAATAATGCTGGCTAAATCAGTAAACATGTTTTGCACAAACTTGTGGACTGCTTCTAGATCCCACTTGTCACCTAAGCTGATATTTTTATTTGTAGCAAAAAATGTGGGCATTTAATTTGAAACCTGATCCCAGAATTTTGAAATTAATGGTATGCAACTGACAGAGTAGTGTTTTTTTTAAACTTGTGTTGAAGACTCGCATTTTGAAATGCATAATGAACTGTATGCAGAATCCCCCTGTTGCTATGCTCAGATATTGTAGATAGAGATTTCATTTTCTTGTTTCAAACACCCAGACGCCCACACAGACACACTGTTTGTGTTACAGTGCTGCACCAAGCTTCATTGTGTCTCTTAATTGAAGCAGAAGAGACAGAAGTGACTCAGGCTGAAGCATAGCACACACGCTCATTACTCATGGATGAAAAGTTCAGTCACCCAGATGGGGGCAGTGTTGGACACCAGGCCAACTGAGGTGGCCCTGAGCGCCTCTGGCCACACTCCTCGCCTCTCAACAGGAAGCAATATGAGGGGTTACCATGCACACACTTCTCACAGGAATTCAGATTGCTGATACTGTACACAGGGGGAAGCAAACAGGCGGAAACACAAACACACAGCCTCAGACACACACAAATACTGACAAGTAGGGAGAAGTCAATGTGAAACTGAGAATAAAGCTCATGTTATTATTCAAATCACGTTAAATAAAATCAGCTGAACACGAGTGGCTGTTTGTGTGTCTTGTTGTGTCACTGATTTGTTGTTTCCATGTGCAGGCAGAGAGCTGTGGCACAACGGACGCTCTGTGACGGTGGACTATGACACCTTGGACCCTTTAGTCAGACGAGATTCATATCAAGACATGTCTTCTCTTGAAACAGGTGAGGGCCACTTTAATGATTTTAATCAGGAACCTCACCCCACATCCTTTATATTCTAATATACGTTTTCTTTCTTTCACTTTCTTTTCCTGCTCTTTGGGATTCTTGTGGTATGTCTGACTTAACAGGATTCCACAGGAAGAGATTTTATCTAAGACCCATTATGGTAGATAAACGCGCTCCTCTACTCTAACATACTCTAACAAGACATGGTCATTTTTTTTTGACTAATTAATTTTTGCATGATATAAAAACATTTTGTTCTGTGATACTTTAATTCAGTTTATTGTTAGTGAAGTGTAAATCATTCATTTTGAGTTTATTCAGCTTAGAAGCAGTTGTTTCCTGCTGCCTTAAAAATGTGATTTAACTTCAGTTAATTAATTAGTTTAGTGTCATCTAGTAAGTCTTGAAAATGTGAAACTGACCTTGAGATACACTTAAAATAAGTTAAGCATGAACTGAATTCGGTATGAACCTTTGTCATGGTTAGAACTGCTTGGAATTTTTATGGAAGGAAACAATAACTTAAATTTTCAAAGACATAAACAAGTTTTCACAATGTTTGTTCGCTTGTATTTAAAAAAAACAATGACAACATGAGTCTGTGGGGAGTTTTAACCATCAAACAATGCATCCTGGGAAGTCTGCTTATATCCCAGTTTTGTGTCCTATAAACCTTCATAATGAGTTGATTGAAATCCTACCTCTTCATTCAATCAATTCAGCATTTTAAGTCAAAATGACTCAAGTTATAACAGCTCAGTTTTTACAGAGGTCTGAAAAGAAAAATGAGATATTTCCAGCAAAAATTACTAGAAGTTAGCAAGACTTTAAGTCATTAAGTAAGTAAGTAAGTAAGAAAATATGAGTTGATTTGTCTGTATTCCATGATTCTTATGATGTGTTTATTTTGATGTTTAGATTATTTTCATATTGCCAATGAGTAAAAATGTTTGTCAATTGCTTACAGTTATTTAATTCAATTCAATTCAATTTTATTTATATAGCGCCAATTACAGGTCAAATTGTCTCAAGACGCTTGATACAACTCATATGCCTGAACCCCCAGAGCAGCCCTAAGGCGACAGTGGCAAGAAAAAAAGTCCCTTTTAACAGGAAGAAACCTTGAACAGAACCCGGCTCATATTTACATAACTCAATTTTATAGAAGAGGAAAAACTGAAGTCTTGCTAGGATGGAGCCAGCCAATTGTTTGTTCTAAAATTAAGGAATCAGCTGCTGGGTCCACCTTTCCATAGCAAGTGTGTTTCCAGAAGATGTCTTTAGTCTGTGCAACATATGAGAATAGTTTGGACATTTACTAATGTTCTCTCCTTGGCAAGTTGCAAGATTATGCACATCCAAGAAAAAATTATTGCAGGTGCTGGACCAAAAAAGATAAATCTTCACAGCAAGAAAAAGGTCTGCATGGGACGGTTAGTCAAGTCTGCCTGGACTCCCACTGTATTTTATTAAACACCACTGTCCATCATTTCCACCACAAACATTTCTAGTCAAATACTGGTACAAACAGGTTTCTAAATGTTTTTTAAATTATTTATTGTTTTGCTTTTTCTTCCTTCTTTTTCTTTTATCTGTCTTTTTTTATTTTTTTGCTTTCCTTGTGGGGTGCAGTTGAATAAGATACTGTAGGAGCACAGGATAATGCAGACTTTGCGTTTTTGTTGTTCAGTGACACTCAGTCAGCTTTATGTTTTTGGACATAGTTTGACTTGTTCTAGTTATAACTGATATACTTTAATACAAGTCAGAATCCTTTATCTATCTAGCATCTATGGAGGTTTGGTTTAATCGTAATTTCACCTCGATGACACCAGACTTATTAATTACTCCGCCAAGGAACGCAATGGAGTTATGTGACGATCGGCATACGTCTGTCTGTCTGTCTGTCTGTCTGTCTGTCTGTCTGTCTGTCTGTCTGTCTGTCTGTCTGTCTGTCTGTCTGTCTGTCTGTCTGTCTGTCTGTCTGTGCACATCATTACTCAAAAACGGATTTGGATGAAATTTTCAAGGAAGGTCAGGAATGACACAAGGACCAACTGATTAGATTTTGGCAGTGATGTAGCTTATAGTCTGGATCCACGGATTTGTTAAAGATTTCTGTACCATTGCGAGATAGCAGCATGGCATCACTGTATCTCTGACTACAAGTGAACACTACATCAGCTGCCTGCTGATGATCACATGATTGCGATGCCACTACAAATCCACCGCTGCGCACTTATCGGGACTTATCCGTCTGAAATGACACAATTACTGAGCAGTCTTGGCAGAGTACTGCGCTCTCTGAGTGCTTTTCTTGTTAGATGATGCTCTGGGGTGCAACTCACCCAAGTTGTACCAAGATGCTAACTTATACACGTGGTGCAACGAAATGAATGGACAGCAATGGTAACACAACAGCATTGTCTGGAAAAACTGTATGTGATTTCTAAGAAACAACATGGACAATTTTAAAAAGAATTAAAATAGAACACAGCACAAAATCCCATCTCTACATGTGCTAAACCCACAAAGCATTATCACCAACTCTGCACTGCTAAAGAGCGCTTTAGCCTGTTTTAGCTCTGAGTTTTGGTGTGACTACATGTATTTCTGGCCTTTTCCAGACTCAGACACAGTTCTAGACTAGTTTGTAGCTGATATTTTTGTCCCCTGGAGTTGCCTGAGACCAAAATAGAGCTAAAAGTACAGTGGATATTCACACTTACATTCCTCAGGTTGACACAAACACCACCCCAGTTGGATGACTGTGTCGCTTTGTAGCCACAGCAACTTTATGAGGTGATAATTTGTCACCTGTTTGTTTATTTGAGCTTTTTTGGTGAATTTTTCTGCGCCTGGGAGGCCAAAAAAATCCATTAATGTATTTCTGGCTACCATTCAGAGTTATTTCCCTCTGTGGGTGCAGATCCAGTCTCTGAGATTGTCTGTTTGGACTATGGCCTTCGTTGTGGCCAGTCTTGTGGGTAATTGCCTAGTCATCAGTGTGACAGCTTACAACTGTTGTGGTCACAAAGGCCTCTTTGACGTTCCTGGGAATGGGTGTAACGACAATCATCTAGACAGCAGCCAGACCAGACCTGGGTATTTGGAGGCGGCTGTTTTTCAAGAAGTTTCCATTTAGTTAGAATAACCCTTCACACACAGAAAAACACCAACACAAGAACACACATCCAGACAACTGAAACAATCACTTTAAGCGGCAGTTGAGGTTGCAGTTCCAGATGTTTTATGCCATTGCTAAATCTGCCCCGGCCAGCCATGTAATTTGGATAGACCGTTCACTGGGGGAGACATGTGGAAAAGTGGCATGTAAACACACAAACACACGCTCACATGAATGCAAGCACACATGGCCATTACGTTTAACCGCCAGCACACACGCATGCACATGAGCATAATGAGGGTGCCAGCCAGTTAGCAATGCAGCCGCTCGCAAGAATGTTGTTTTCAACCACAGGTGGTTCTACTTTACCCTCTCACACCCCTCCCCTGTGCTGCTTCTATCACTCCATCTCCCCATCTTCTTTTACTCTCTCCCTTTCTTCTCCCCCCCCCCTTTATCTCCTCTCCTGTCTCCCTCTTTCCAGCTCTGTGCGCTGCTTTCAGGTTCAAGTTTTCAGGTTGCAATTTGTCCAATATGTCCCCATCCCCCTTCTGCACACAATCTCTAGAGCCCGCCTCCATGTTTACATTCCCCTCTCCATATTTGGCCAGCTCAACGTCCTTGTGCTTTGTGTTTTTTTTCCTTGAAAGTGCATTATGTGTGCTGCACACACTCTTCCACCTGTGTGTGTGTGTGTGTGTGTGTGTGTGTGTGTGTGTGTGTGTGTGTGTGTGTGTGTGTATGTGTGTATGTACTTGCAAATCTAGTGAATGATCCACCCTTCAGTTTCCTTTCCATCCTGCTTCCCCCTTTGGCATGAAAATGCATGAGTGCACACACTCTCTCCCCACTGTGTTGCCTACCTGTGTCAGCTGGGACAGGATGCAGGGGGGAGGGAAAAGCAAGGGAGGCAAAGTTGGGCTAATTTCGTGTTGACGGTGAAGGCGGGGATTCATAGTGCAGAGACAGAGAAGCGCAGCAGTGACATTAGAGAGGGGAAAGAGAGAGTAGGAGGGGGGACACCAGAGAGCTGTTAGCACCTTAAGAGAAAGAATGTTCCTCGCTTGTCTTCCTACGGCAGCTTGAGAGGCAGAGAGGACGACAACACAGGAAGGGAAAGAGAAGCCGGTCTGAATCTTTTTAATCTGCTTTCACTCTCATCCTTTTCATTCTGTGCTCGTCCTTGCCTCTCCTTCCTTTCTGCTGGTCATCTGTTTCTCTTTTCCTCTTTCTCTGACTCCAAAGGGAGGCTTCAGCAAAACATTTCCATCCTGTTTCTAGTCTGCAGTGGGGACACAGAGCGTTTGCTCCTGGCTGCGGGTAAAGTAAGCTGCTTTTGTTTCATTGAACTGCTGAAGTTGTGTTCACTGTGCAGTTATAGAGTGTTTATCAGTTTGTACACTCTGCATCTCTGTGTGAGAGACCTATTAGACCAGCTGTGAGGTTTTACCATGCATGTCTGGTATTTGAGTTTTACTGCCTCTCTGGACTTGAGCGGCTGTGCTCACACAGCTCTGGTATGCACTGTATGCATTGTTGCAGTCACTGTACGAGGCACTCTTATCTTATCTCAATGTGATAACCTTCACTGAAAAAGAACTTCCTCTTGCTCTTTCACTTTGCAAGTTTTTGGAGTGCAAATGAAACAAATTTTTATTATTTTGTACAAGAAATAAGTCCCAAACCCAAATATATTAAATTTGCTGTCATTAATACAAGAAAAATGCAGCAAATCCTTACAATTCAGAGGCAAGATTTAGGTGATATGCGGCAGGTTTTCCAGAAAAAGTTGCTGAATAATTCCTGTCAATTAACCGTTTCACCTTTAGTTTGTCTTCAGCTTGGTGTAAGATTTATAAATATCTTCTCTTGTTGTTGTATAAGCTGTGTGCGTGAACATGCAGTCGACTATATCTGACCTCAGGTAGACTCTGTCTCTGCCAGACACGTCCTTTGCGTGTCACACACGTATGCATCCGCCAGCAAACACAAAGGGGCTCTGTGTTATCTCCATGGAGTGTGTCTGGAGTAATGAATCATATACAGTAGTGCTGCAGGTATGGAGTCACATGTTCAATACGAAGGTGGAATTTTCAGCTTTTAGTTTAACTTTTAGACTCTAAACTCTCTGAACAGCGTCGTCTGATCGGGCAGCTGATGAGAGAAGACAGCAATTAATGATAACTTTCAAAAGTGTGACTTTTTGTTTTGTTAGAAAATCTATGACTCATTTTATAAATGATGAATGATGTGAGTCCTTTTTAAGGGCAAAAATATAAAATGTTTTCAAGTTTTAGTACACCAAAACCAGTTAATATATATTTTGGATCAATGTTCACACAAAAAATGGTCTGTGAAGATGATCAATGACTATTTCTTCACTCTTGTAGATCAAAATTTATTTGATTCATGATAAAACAACTGGTCGATCTACTGCTCAGGAAAATAAGCGTTAGTTGCAGCTATAATTTAGATTTATATTTCAAGCAAATGTACCATCATTATACTTCCCTAAAACAATGCTATAGATTTAAATACCAACAAAAGATCATACATTTCTGATCAGTTGAACGGCTGGATCCTTTGTGGGATTTTAGGAAAGAATTTTTGGTCAAGCTAAAACGATTGGCTGGTTAATCAGTTAGGTGACAGTTTTGATAACTGATTAACAGTTTAACCCCCTTTTCAAGCAAAACTGCCCCCTTTCCCCCCTTTTTCAGCATCTGAAATTACTTACTCTCTTGAATGTACACTGAATATTTTTAGGTTCCAAACTTTTGGTTGGACACAAAATACAATTAAATTCATCAACATGCTCTGCAGTCTGCATTTTCCTGTGTTTTGTTAAGCTGGTGGACCAAATTACAAAAGGGATCATATGTCATTGTCATTTTGGATTAAGCAGTGACAATGTGAATATATTATACTCTGGACTGTAGATTTTAACAATAGATACGGTACACCTGAATAGGTAAAGCGCTGCATACTTTTGTTAAAGTTAAGTTTCATTTCTGTTTCAGCCAAATTGATGAGTCACATAACCAGGTGGTCAATAAAACATTGATCGGCAGTCATTTAGAAAATTGATTAATCTTTTAAGATTTTTTAAAAGTAGAAATGTAAAACGTTATCTGGTTGGTGCTTCTCAAATGTAAACATTTGCTAATTTTCTTTGTAAATTTAATATTTTTGAATTTTGGGCCATTGCTCTGAATAAAAATTTATTTTAATATGTCACCATGGGCTCTGCAGAGAATATTTTACTATCCTTATATTTGGTGTATTTTTTTTGATTTACAGGTAAAATGTGAAATTATTATACAATTCTAATTCAAAGCTTCAGAATTTAAAAACAACAAGCCAGTTTTGACTTAACTAAAAATGGAAATATCACAATATAATATCTGTCTATGAATATATTTTATTATATTGTTCTTTAAAAAAATCAGTTGGCTACATTTTCATCTGTTTACACTCAAATAAAATGAAGTACTTTTGTCTCCTTCCAGCTCCTCCGCATGTCCTGGACCCTAGAAATGGCAGTTTTTACACTAGAGTGAGGAAGAAGAGTAGTGAGGAAGGAGCTTCATTCCCTTTAAGCACCAGCAGTCCCAGCTGCAGTGACCGAACTCCGTCTGCCAGCAGCGACTCAGGTCTGTCTGTTGCTTCACAGGGGCTGACCGGAGCCAGACAGAGGAGAGGGACCACACAGGACAACTGTACCCAGGCCGAGAAGCTGGTTTCTGGGGTGGACTTTGAGCTTACTCAGCCTCTTCTGGAGGTCATGACTGAGCTTGCTTCGTCCGGTGGAGGGGAGGGGGAGATAGCTGGAGATGAGTCTGGACTGGGACACACTACCAATGGAGAGGCAAGTGAGAGAGAGACGGACATACTGGATGATGAGGATGAAGTAGATGATGTGGCAGTTCCTGCTATGGATATGCTGAGCTCAAGTAGTATTGGCTCCCTCTCATCTGAAAATCTACCTGAAAGTCAGAGACCAGCCCGAACCGAGTACTCCACACACTCCTGGGTACAGCAGCAGCAGATGGCAGATATTGTCACTGATAATTTGCTTGTAGGGGACGGAGCAGGGGCATCATTGGTGGCAAATAAAAAGAGGCCGCCACCTCTGGTTGCTCCTGACACACCTCCTCGAGGATTGAGCAGCAGGGAAGCAGTTCAGAGAGGGCTGGTGGACGAGGACGATGCGCATAATGTCACAGATAATAGACACAACACACAGCCCACAAAGACCACACACACTTCACCTTGTCAAGAAGATGAACTGGAGTCATTAACCACAGACATCGATGAGTCCATAGAGCAGCTGAACCAGCTGATTCTGGATTTGGACCCTACCTTTGTTCCTGTTCCTACCCGCTGTGTCCCCTTGTCCCGCTCTGCCTCCCTACAAACCAACGGCCTCAGCCACAAGGGAAAAACCCATCTGTCAGGTGAGACCAATCACAGTATATGGAAAAGATGTGTCACAATAAAAGCTTGATTGATATTAGTATAGTGATATCTACACTACCGTTCAACAGTTTGGGGTCACCCAGACAATTTCATGTTTTCTATGAAAACTCACACTTTTATTCATGTGCTAACATAATTGCACAATGGTTTTCTAGTCATCAATTAGCCTTTCAACACCATTAGCTAACACAATGTTAATGTTATCTTCATTGAAAAAACTGTTTTCTTTCAAAAGTAAGGACATTTTTAAGTGACACCAATTTTTTGAACGATAGCGTATATCACTACTTTGACTATGTAAGTTAATGTTACAGTATTTTGAAATGGATGAAAAATTATTGGATCATTGTTTATTAGTTTTCCAGCAACATATTTTACAAACTATCTAATTTAAAAATGAAGTCTGACATCTGTTCTGTTGTCCTACATACTCTACTACATATGCTGCAGACACAGTGGAGAGTATTGTAAACAATGAAGTTGAACACTTAGCTAGACAAACTAAATGACTCAGTTTCTAATTTACCACAAGCATCTTTCTCCATAATATGTTGTATTAAATAAATTGTTCATATTGCCGTATATCTGATCGATATATCTATGGCAAACTAATACCGGTAGATAATAACAGTCAAAAAAAACATGAAATTTTAAAAAGAGTTTTTGTAGCCCTGTTAGCAGCGTCACTCTGTGGATGTTGGTCTAACAGCTGGCCCACCACCTTGATTTTTTTAAATGGACTGACATTCCTCAGAGGTTAGGAAGCCTACAGACTTTGGTGATTCCCTGACCTTTCTCTCTAACGCCACTATGAGGTGGACATTCATGTTTCACTGGGTGGATTTCTGTGAAATTCAGTACAAATATTCCTGTTCCCTAAAGAATAAACTATAAAAACTTTGGGGATCTAAAATCTTTCACAGCCAAGTGTGATGAGTACTACTGTATATGTCAAAAAATTACAGAATACCATTCAGCTCCATTGTATTGGAATGACAGTGTGAGCAGTTAAAAAGCAGTTAAAAATTTGAATTGCTAGATACTGCTGTGACTGAAAGTGAATGTGTATTGGGTGAACTGATCATCTTCCACGGAGAATTCTAACAGCATGCCACAGTAAGCAGAAAACACCTGTGCCAACATGCTCATGGGTAGATGAAGCTTGTGGGCCCATTTGTTATATTGTGGAACTCAGTTTAACCCGCAAATACAGAGCACCATTTATAACCGTGACTGCAGGACTGAAGCACCACCTGATCGTGGAAATCTCCACCCGAGAGAGGAATACATCTGTGATTGTGACAGGAGGTGTGTTTGTAAGTGTGCATGCTGTTTGCTCAAAGGGTGGAAGCGTTTAATTAAACAGGTAGTGAGTATCCTTGCAATGTAAGCAGTGTAAAATCAGGACCTCAGCTCGCTACACAATGATGTGTTTACTCTCCAGTCTGTCACAGTTTAAATGGAAATATACAGAGTTGGAAGAAAAGGTTGCACAAGGAAAGTATGTGACCTCTTGCCCCAGTGAAACACTACCAAAACACAATTGACTCACAAATCTACAGAAAGGCTCAGTCAGGAATGTTGAACACCGAGAAATACTGTAAAGTCACTAATTTTCTATTTTATGTATGTCAGCCTATAAAAGAAGAAGGAGATCAAATTTATCACAAATTCAGGCCCAAAAGTCACCGTATAACTTCTGATTAAACAATAACAGGAAGACGTGACTTAAGTTCACCACCAATTCTCCATCAATCCTGACAGTTTCAGTTATTTCTGTACGTTGTTCCTTCGAAGAGTATATTTAAAACTGCTACAATAATATAACAGTATGATATAGATAATACTGTTGTTTCATCTGCAAATGATTTCCTCAAAAGAACAAATCCAGTCCAGCAAGATCAAGAATAATGCAAAACTGTAGATCACTTAAAAGACCAAACAGTCACAATGGATGTTCATCTTTCAAAATATCAAGAAATATAAACAAAACTGTGTTTACTTGGCACCTGTGGTCCTAGAAGTAGAGTATCATGATATTTACCATTCGGCCATGTTTTAGTGTAGTGACTGGGACTACGAAGTCAGACACTGAACAACTTGATGGAAAAAATCTTTTTCATGAATTCACTCATTCCAGTATTTCAGTTCTTTACTTTTTGAAAAGAACTGCTTTGCACATCACCAGTGAATAAAGCATAGTACAGGAGACAAAGTAAAAATTGGTTTTAAACAATTTCTTAGTATCTACTTTCAGTGGGCACTGTGTTCCAAAGCGTAACCCTTGGACTTTGCCTGACTTGCAAAAGAACAGCTTTGTCCTACCTCTGAGATGTTGAACCTCAATATTTCACACTGATGATGCCTGGCTTCTGGACTTTTGAGCGCTGCCACATCTTCGCTGTTTCTCTTCACCCTGCTGGCACATATGATGGATTTACTCCCTCTCTTGTCCAGTGGGACGGCGCCTGCAGGAAGAAGCACATTTCTGCTGTGACCTCTGTTCTTGGTTCATTTTCTGTTTGAGAACTGCAGGTCAAAAGTGTACAAGTGATGTCATCACTTCCCAGCTCTTTGCATACATAGCAGCTGTTCCATCAAAGTTAACCTCCGAGTGGCCTGCTGGTTCATATAGTCAAGAGGTGATGACGGTGGACATGACATCCCTGGAGTCATATCTGTTAGATTGTCTGCTGTGGTTATGGGTGACCCACGGCCGTGTGCCATGCATGACTCCATTAGTGCTGACATTTAACCTCTGACCTGCTCTTTGGTACACCGTCGGGTCAGTGAGAGTTCTCCTTGAAATATGGAATCTGAGAGCAGGAAATGGAGCTCATGTGTTTGTATGTATGTAGGTCAGTGAGTGTGTCGGGGGGCTGGAGGTAGATTTTTTCCCAAAGGTGCATTTTAAGCAGTAACTAATACTTGACTTGCTCAGTTACTGTGACTGTGTGTGCCTGTTTTCCAAGGGGATGTTTTGAGGCAGGAACTTGTAAGCGATCAGGAATGCTTTTGAAGTTTTGACACAACACTTTGCTCTCCTCCCTCTCATCATCTTCTTCAAAAGAGAATAGCCCTCTCACAAATACGATGGGCATGAAGTGATACTCGACACTGTACAACCCTCCATGGAGCTCCCTCGGCAGGCCTGCTGGTGTGGGACAGTAACTGGATTAGGTTCAGTTGGTTGACTTCAGCTTTGCTTTCATTTGATTTTGAGGTGATGAATGCTCACAGTGAAAGCTGAGCTCACAATGTTCCTTACTGCTGTTTATACTTGATATGCACAACTGAGTGTGATCCTATATACAGTAAATCTCTAATATGACACACAGGTCAGCCTCTGGTTGCTGTGTTATGGTGTTCTTAGTGTCTTTGTGATCTTCAAAAGCTGCTACAGAGTAAAGAAAGAACAGTTTTATTGTTGTAGCTGGATAAAATAACCCCCAAAATGGTCTATTTTAGGGGCTGCACAGTGGATTGGTGGTTAGCACTGTCGCCTTACAGCTAGAAGATCACCGGTTGGGGATAGACTCCAGCCTCCCTGTGACCCTATGAGGATTAAGCAGTGTATAGATAATGGATGGATGGATGGTCTATTTTCCTGTATATGCATTTCATTTAAAAAAGTCAGGTTCCAAAATATTGTCAAACAAGTGTTTTACTGTACTCGTTTTCAACTGATTAAGCTGTACAAAAGACGGAAAAGCTGTAAGCTGTAACCGAGTTAGTAACATGCCATGCTAAGCTGAGCTTTAGTTGGTTGGTGTCTGGATTGTACTTCCTCATGAATGCATACACCGACAGCTATGGACACCACAGACATGTGCCTGCTGTTATACTACTTTTCTAGTCTGCTTGGAGCCAGCTCTGAGGACCCTGTTCCATACATGCACAGTAGGTTGGTATCTATGTATTCTGCAAGTAAAATATCTGCTTCCACAAGTATGTAAAGTTCTGCTCAGGTCTGTGTGTCATATGTGTAATCTTCTTCAATCGTTGCAAGAGTTTGGCCACGTACCGGCCAAAACCTGTGTCCATGTAGACAGTTAACATGTCCACTCTGCTACAAAGGCAGCACTGTGCATGAGCGAAATACGTAGACACTAATCTACTGGGCATGTGTGGAACTTAGCGGTGAATCGGATGAGGACAGTGTGCCAGTATTGACAGTTGAAAGGTATGAGTGCAGAAACATATCAAACATTGGAACACATACTCAGAAATATAAAAATACAACTACTTCCCCCTGCTGTGAGGCAGCATCTAGATG
Source organism: Amphiprion ocellaris (assembly GCF_022539595.1). NCBI lineage: Eukaryota > Metazoa > Chordata > Actinopteri > Pomacentridae > Amphiprion > Amphiprion ocellaris. Next base: position 14,577,855 of record NC_072767.1, on the reverse strand, counting down.
TGAAAACAGACTGGACTAAAAACATTACTGAAACAGTTGGAATTTCATTTCATTTCATTTGCCCACTGACAAAATGAAAGAGGTTGTCCTCTTGCATATAAAAAATTCCATCTGGACATGTCAGCAAAAGAAAAATTGGATTTTCATCTGAAGGGGTCTTTCAGTAGTGGGCCTCTCCTTTATAACATCATTAATCTTTCGCCCTACTTAAAAGCCACTGAAGGACTGTGTTGTGAAACTTGGAATGATGGGTGTTTTTAGTAAATGTAGTAAATTCATTCAGAATTCAGCTGCTGAACAATAGAGCAACAATTCAGCTCACCACTTCCTCATCTTCAGAATTGTTCAACTTAAGACCTATTATGAAGAGACATGCAAAATGTGACAAAATAAAACTTTGCACAATCAAATGACTGTATACTTCATCACTAATAAGCAGCACATGAAGCTGCTTCACTCTCGTCTTTAAATACAACTGTGAACTGTTGAATTAAAACAAAGAAGTGTCACTTGGTTGTCAGACGTGTTAACACAAATAACACAAAAAAGCATAAACTAAAGAAGACTCTTTTTGGCTCTAATACTTTATCAATTTTCCGATTTTATGAATCATTTAAAAACAGTTAAAGCTAACAATGAGATTTTCTTCATATTCTTCTTATTCACGTTTTGTCATTCAATTGAATGAGAAAATGTGTCCAAACTTTTAACTGCTAGTGTAGTTCTATGCAACAGATATTTGTCTTCCTGAGCAGAAGTGCTTGAGTCTTTCTGTGGGTGTGTGAGATCAGGCCCAGGGGGTGATGACCTACTCATATCTGCAAAGAGAACCACTGATTGTTCCAGCAGATGTTTTCCGACAAGACGCCATGATGTTCCACCATCTGGTTACAGTCCAGTCTTGCTTAGTCACACAGGCTCTGCTATAATGATAGCAGCTCGGCTCTGCTGATAAACATGCTGATAGCAGCTTTTGTCGGAGACAAACACACCGAACGTGAATCACTGTCATCACCTGTTTTTGCCAAGGTGGGCTCTGGTCATAACAAAGTGTCAATACTGTTTAATGTTGTGGCTTTCTATGAGAATAGACATAACTGCTCGTGAATATTTTATGAGTTTGATTCTCTGGTTGGTTGCAGTTTAGATCGTAATCTGTCTGGCTGTCTGACTTTCTTTTTCTGCCTCCCACACTCCTGCCCCTCCCCACCCTCCCCCCTCTTTATGGCTCTGCTCCTGATCAGGGTGGAAGCAGCACAAGCAGGTCAGTGATGTGACGGACTACGCTGGCCTCCATTCTTCAGGATGGAGAGGAGGTGGACCTCAGAGCTTCAGAGGCTCCCCAGTCTACAGTCCCTCCCTCTCATCCTCTCAGGTAAACACAGCTTCCCTTTCTCACCTCACCTGACCCTTACTTTAACTGCTGACTGTCAAACGTCCCCCCTGCTAGGCTACAACTACAAAAAGCTGTACAACGGTACGGCTTGAAAAAGCTGTGAATTCGAAGATTGTAGAAAATGGTTTTAGGTTGTTTCCATCTCAGCAGTTATTAAACACCAATAACATTAAACAATGGTCCTCATTAGGTTACTGATGGCCCAGACACAAAACAATAGCATAGAAAGCATGTGAGCAATCCAGCTTCAACTAACTACAGATTAAGCTAAGATAACTTAAGCAATTTAATAGGACACCAAGTTGAAATATCACTAAAGGGAAATTAGCACTGTAATTAACAGGATGCAAAGCTAACATACATAGAGCGTAGCTAAACCAACAGCAACAGGCACCAGGCGCACAAACTATTCACTGCAACCTAGTCAATTTATTTTTCTACAGCATACATTTGTAAACCATATGTGCACCAGGCTATTCTGAGGCTAATCTTTATATTAAAGCTCGTACTTTGGTCATTTAGGTCAAATCAAGTCACCGTTATTTATACCACACATTTAAACAGCTGTTGAGCCAAAATGCTTTCCGATAGAGAAATTAGATTGGCATTATGAATTTACCTAATAGGTTTAAATATTAAGGTTAAGAGCCTGCAATATTATTGATTATGTTCTAGTAAATTTACCTGAATAATTTAAATATCACAGTTAACGCTCTACAATATTTTTAATTATTCAATTTCAACGCTGAGATTAAGAACCTACAATATTATACAATGAAACCCCGAGAGAATCCAAAGTTTTCCTGTGAGCAAGCATGCTGGCAACTGTAGAGACCAACAGCTCTCTTTTTCAGGAAGTGACCCAAAAATGTCTGGAATCTGGTAATATCAGAACCATGATGGTGGGATGCTGTATGACTTAGAAGTTGGGAAAATTTGTGCCTAATAGAAATTCATGTCATTATTTTATTCAATATGGCAGATGTTACGGAGTCTGTTTGAAACAACTTGACTGATCCAGCCAAGAAGTAAGAGAGGAAAAATGGGTGAAGGAGTTCGCAACAATATCATTTCATAGAAGTTTGTTGTGTCAACACGTCATTATTGCAGTATGTAAAAATATGTAAGGAGCATGAAAAGTCTAGTTCTGCTTATTCTTGTGATATGATATGAACGTACGCTACTGTTCAAAGTTTGGAGTCACGTAGAAATGTCCTTATTTTTCTATGAAGATAACATTAAATGAATGATAAATCCAGTCTAGACATTGTTAATGTGATAAATGACTATTCTAGTTGGAAACTGCTGATTTTTAATGGAATATCTCCATAGGGGTACAGAGGAACATTTCCAGCAACCATCACTCCTGTGTTCTAATGCTACATTGTGTTAGCTAATGGTGTTGAAAGGCTCATTGATGATTAGAAAACCCTTGTGTAATTATGTTAGCACATGAATAAAAGTGTGAGTTTTCATGGAAAACATGAAATTGTCTGGGTGACCCAAACTTTTGAACGGTAGTGTGTCATTGCACAGGTATTTGAATATAACATTTGTGTTGTGTTTATAGTAACGAGTTCTTGAGGAATATCATCAAGCCAAGCAAGAATAATAGGTGTGGAAATGGATACATAGCTGTATGCAGGTTGAATTTGATGAAAAAAAACTCTTTCACTCAGACTTCACCACAGACAAACCACTAGCACCGTCAGGTCATGCAGTTTAAGGTGATATACGCTACACATTGCTACAAGAATACTTTGAGACTATTTTAACAGAAAAGAAGGGATGTTAATTTGAACACACAGTGGTTAATGTTTGTCCGGTTCTGTTGTGACAGCTGACAGCACTTGTTTAAATATTTGGTAAAGAAAAGTCAACATTTTCACCAGAGAAAGCATCCTTATTTTGTCAATATCTTAAAGTAACACACTTTGAGCGATCAAAGTGTTTTCTTGATTTAATCCTGTATTTGTCTCAGCTGCTGTTTCCATCTCACATATTGCATTAGTGTTATTTTCATTTCCTGTTACCATGGCACATGATATGCAGAACATTATGTCATCGTGTTGGCATTTGCAGCTCTGTGACTCATTCTTATGATCATGAACGCTTAAGAACAACGCAGGAAACTGCATAATTACAATACAAATGATCTCAATAGATGTGAATGTATCTTGCTGCATACATTTCCACAATGATATTTTGTTTTTACAGTGTCTGGTTCTTATAAATATGCAAATTTTGGAGATTTTTGACTGTAAACCAATGATACCAAACCAAAACCAAGACTAAAGTCTAAATTAAAACAGGAAACAATGATAAAAATGCCTGAATGTGGCTACATTTCCCAAAATTGCAATTGCAAAATGTAGTATTAGAATTGAAACATTCTTACATGATGTCACAGCTAGTGGTACATGCAGAGCATTAGACTTGAGATCTAAAATGAGGATGTTTGCTTGTCACATGAAAGGGAAACACTGAAAAACTATGACCGTATTCCACACAGTCGTAAATGGGTGCAGAAGAGAGCATGTGATATTTAGGAATTACAAACATGTTATGTAACACCAAAGAGTGAAATTAAATATCCTAGGAAGCTTTAGCTTGAGATCATCAGATCCTGTACAGAACTACGCTGAGTACATACGTAATTTCTGTTGTCAGAATTTACATTGCAACTGGTAAAGATGACGAGCAAACTGTTTTTTTTTTTTGTTTTTTGTTTTTTTGGCAGTGTTCTATTACCGGTTAGCTAAAGTCTTTACACAGCCTTCCACAGGATGAACATTTAGGACGTCAGGACAGTCTCATTCCTTTATTGGCAAGTAGTACTAATGTTAACGTAGCAATTTATGGCTCAATGAGAAAAACTTTTACTTATTAGTTTAACAAAAAGTTGCACACAATCTCACAGTTCACGCCAATCAGAAACTGTGCTCATGAATTATGCAGATTTTATGTCAGTAGCATCCAAAACTGTTTATAGAATTTAGATAAATTTAAGCAACTTTTGGTGAATCACTGGTATGTTTTCAGTGGACTGTGTACCTGTTGCTCAATTACATCAATTAAACAAAATGTAATTATCCCTTTACATTTTGCTGCAGAGATCTGTGATTTGAGATTTTGATTGTAAAACTGTATCTGCATCTTTGCATCTTTTCTTTCCTCTCATTCTCTCTGTCTCTTTTTTGTCTTTTTTGGAAACTTGATCTTTCTGCTCTTGCGCTCAGTCTCTCGGCTGGGTGGCATGAATGGCCCAACTGTTTACACCAAAACACAGGCTGCAGCCATACACAGATCACAAGACTGATGTCTGCTGGTGTGTGTGTGTGTGTGTGTGTGTGTGTGTGTGTGTGTGTGAGTGTGTGTCTTTGTACTCTTGTCACCTCTTAAGACTTTGAAAAAATCCTGTTCTTGACTTTCTTCACTTATTCCCCTTCTTTCCTCTTTCTTCATAGCATGGCCATCTCTCCAAAACCAACAGTGTGGACTATCGGGGACAAGTGGATACCTCCGACATCGTCCCTCCAACTCCGGCCTTCCCAGTGTCTCCTCCAACGCCCTATGGTAAGAGATAATGTCCAAATGAACGCTTGTGACTGTGGGTGTGTCTGCATTTAGAAATCTTATCAGTGCCTTCCTTCTCTTTCCAGTGAAACATTTCTCAGAGATTTCCCAGCTCAGGACTGGCGGGCAGTGGGAGCAACACAGCTGGACACAAGGTACACTTTACCAAGCGTGTGTGTGACCGAGCATTCTGTATGAGTGTGCGACTGGCACAAGCACTGAACCCAGACGCTTGAGCTCCTGATTGCCGCTGGGCAGGGTTCAAGAGTTGGCTGGAATGTCTTACCAAAAACATACACTCATACACACACCTGGCCTGCACTTTGTTGCTACTGGCTGGACATGTGGGTATGACTTTTGTTTTGGCAAGTTGTATGTAGCTGGAGGCAGACTAGCTTGTTTCTGGGGATTTTTAGTTTTGAAATTATATTAATTTTAAAAAAAAAATAAAAAATGGATATCCTGTCAGGCCCATGCAAGACAGCTGATGCTGGATGCCCGCTAATAATAGTTGACGGTAACAGAGGAAGAGACCACTGCTGGCAGGATGTCCACTCACGTCCTGTTCTGGGAGGGGACAGAAAGGGAGGGGAGGGTCTTTTGTTGCTTGGACATCCTGTCTGAGGGGATATGTACCACACAGCTGCAGGAGGAATTTACTGTGGTGTCAAACAACACAAGTGTCTTTCACTGGTTCGGGCTCATATCAGATCTTAGCTGCTGTGGTAACTTTTTAATGCATATTTATGTTAGGTGAAATGTTATGCTGTAAACAGTGTTGATTAAATTCTACAATACTGGGACAGGTCATGTAAGGATCTCTGACACCATAGCAAGATGTACTGAATGAGGCATTTATACATATAAACACCAGTTGTGGCACATTGTGCAATAAAACAATCACACCATTGTGGTAACTACTCCCACATGGTAGTATTGAGCCAATAGAAAGTCTGATGTCTTGCTACATATCACGTCAGTGTTGCTATGATTCCTGTCAGTCAGTCAATACCACAGTGCCAGATGCTCAGTGAGATGTTGGCTAGCTGGCTAAATGAACAACAACCATCTGAACAGTGACAGATCAGCCAAACTAGGGAAATATAATGATAGCTATGTTGAGTTTTGCCTGTGCAATCTGCCTTTAGATGCTATTTGATGCCAATAACACTAAGACTGGAGAAATTGTGTAGTGACAGGCACACACATCTCACTAGTTTCAGGTTAGCTGTTGTCATTGCAAAAGGACAGAAAGAACAGAAATGGTACAGCATCAATGCTGGAAATGCTAAAGGATGAATTCCATATACACTACTGTTCAAAAGTTTGGGATCACCCAAGCAATTTCATGTTTTACATGAAATTTCACACTTTTATGCACATGCTAACATAATTGCACAAGGGTCAGTTAGCATTTCAGCACCATTAGCTAACGCAACGTAGCATTAGAACACAGGAGTGATGGTTGCTGGAAATGTTCCTCTGTACCTCTATGTAGATATTCCATTAAACATCAGCCGTTTCCAGCTAGAATAGTCATTTAGCACATTAACAATGTCTAGACTTTATTTCTGATTTATTCAATGTTATCTTCACTGAAAAAAATGCTTTTCTTTAAAAAACAAGGACATTTCTAAGTGACCCCAAATTTTTGAACGGTAGTGTATAAATCTGATTAATATTAAAGAAGTTTGGTTCAGCTCAGTCTTCACTGCTCATTAAAACAGATTCAGCCTGTATTTAACAGAGTAAAAACAACATCACACAACAGCAATAAAAAATCATATTGATAAGTTCAGTTGTAAAATCAGTTACCAAGCCAGAGGACAAATATTTGATGAAGTGCAAAATGATTTTAATGTGTATGCAACAAAAAATCTCCACCTTCAGTTGAGCAGCTCAATACCTTCATTTGAAGGAAATGTTTATCATGGCAGGCTTGCATTAAATGAAATTAAATATTTTTTAAGGCAGAATTATCATATGAAGTCCAAAAAAATGTTTTATTCTGCTGCAGACAACCTTAAATATTATGACCTAAACAGATTTTTAGCCATTCACTGGTAACAAAACTAAAGTGACATTTATGGTGGTATTTTGCAGTGTGTTGCAGGCACATAGGTTCTTTTAAAGGGCACGTCTGCCTGTTTATTGTAAACATGTTAGTCAGAGCAAAGAGGCGGCAGGATGGAGAAAGAGCCGATGAAAGACAGATTTTTTTTGTATGCAGAAAAAGCACCTGATTCTTTCTTCTTCTCTGCTGAATGGATAGAAGAATTAACAAAGAACCCCAAATATCTTTTGCTTGCTGCCATTTTGGGGGTCAGACAGCAGTTTCCTGTTTCTCATGTTAAAGGCAGACACAGTCTGGGAAACTATTTACCATGTCTGGACAGAACAGTAAGATTCCTAATTAAAATGATTTTTATTTTATGTTTACAGTCATTACTGTAGTCACAACTTGACCTGAAGCTACTGCTGTGGGCAGCAGCAGACAGCTCAGAAACAACAACAGCCACTGAACACAGACGTTCCCACTGTTATCACCGGACTGATCACACTGAGCATGCTGGGATCCTGTCTGCATGTGTTGGTATTTCTGTGAGGTTTGCAGTTAAAGTATCACAGTTAAATACTGATTTGGTGATTTGAGATCAAAACCTGATTTTCTAGACTAAACCAACTCTATGCTGAGCAGAGCAGGAAATCTGTAGTCTTCTAAGACCTGAGCTTTGGTTGGACGTTCATTTTAGTTTTCTTCTAGTTATTTGGGACAAGGAGTAACAAATAAATATAATAGTTGGATAATATCTCATATCTGATTGTATATTTATTATATTATTATTATTATTATTAGTAGTGGTGGTAATGCACTCTTTTTTTTTTAAAGTCCATATATGCAGACGCTAGGTGTTAGGAGATCAGATGTTTAGATTTATTTATGAGAGTAACAGATAATGTTGCAGTTTAGTGGAATAGTTTGACACTGGGAAATACCATCGCCTGTCTTTTGCTGTGATTTTGCTGAGAAGATTCATATCGCTCTCATGCCTGTGTGTTGAGCTGGAGTTAGAGAGTAATTAGCACTACAAAGTTTTGATGAAAAACATGAGATTTAAGAAGCCACTCTGTTTTTATCTTTATGTCATTGCCGATTTAAATGCATCTGTGTGGTTTTAAAAAGATTTAATGAAACGAAAAGTAAAAAAAAAAAAAAAAAAACAAGAAAAAACCCTGCCAAAGCTGTAAAATCCAGGAAGGAACTTTGCAATTGAACAATTTCATCCAAAGTTTTGACCTGCTGGCAACAGACTCATGACGTTCTTTGCTTCTTTTCCATCCTTTAGCCTTTAAAAGACTCCTGCTACTTGTTGTGCATCAACCGTAGATGAACTTTGGCTTGTCTCTGCAATTGTGCACTTTCATTTCCTCGTGACGGCAAAGTGCAGCTCTCAAATGTTATGTAATCACATTTCCTTTGTGTACTTGTGGTCAAATCAAAATAAACAGCGATAAACACAGAAGCTCTCCACCAGCGGAAGCAGGTCTCAGCCAAAGGAATGTAGATGTGGTTGGGAGCTCAGGTTTAGCAGAGGCAGATGTTCTCTCAGACAAACACTTGACTGTCTGAACCTCAGGGGTCAAAGGTGAGGAGAAAGTCTGAAGGAGTGGCAGAGGGCAGCAGTCTGCTTCAGATGGATGGTTTGTCTTTCATAATGCATGACAGGGAGATGAAGGATCTTACAAGTTTCAAGTGCCACTGCGAACAGAAGTTCTCTGATTCTTTTCCGCATTGCCAGCATTTCTGTCGGTATTTTTAAAAACACTAAATGATCAAAACACGAATGAAAGGAATGGAGGCTGCTTTTACTCTGACAGTCGTCTGCATGGAGTAACAAACTGGACACTGAAAACTGGTTTGTATAGGCCATTAATGCTGTATGTATTTTCAGATAATAACATAAAATTATTTTTTAATCATTGCAACCCTATTAAAGATGACATTTATAGAACTAGATCAGTTCATCAACTACATTTACACTACCATTCAAAAGTTCGGGGTCACTTAGAAATGTCCTCATTTTTGAAAGAAAAGCATTTTTTTCAATGAAGATAACATTGAATGAATGATAAAACCAGTCTAGAAATTGTTAATGTGGTAAATGACTACTCAGACTGGAAATGGTTGATTTTTAATGGAATATCTACATAGAAGTACAGAGGAACATTTCCAGCAACCATCACTCCTGTGTTCTAATGCTACACTGTGTTAGCTAATGGTATTGATATGCTAACTGATGATTAGAAAACCCTTGTGCAATTATGTTAGCACACAAATGAAAGTGTGATTTTAAATGGAAAACATGAAATCGTATGGGTGACCCCAAAGATTTGAACGGTAGTGTAGGTGCAATCTAATTGTAGGCTGGGCTAAGTTCAGCAGCAATCATTTATTTTTTGAATGAATGAAACACCACTTTTATGAGCTCGGGGTGGATGGTGGCAACCCTGCCTCTGAAAAACTGTGTTGCTACACCTTAATTGCATTCTCATTACGTTTAAATAAAATTTTGGTTAGTAGGGAAAACTCCCTCTGCATCTAATATATGATTGGTTGGCCGAAAAGGAGCATAAAGAAGGAATAAAATAAATGTTAAAGTACTGCCAGAGTCTGAGCAAAACCAGGAAAAACATAACAATGTTGTAGCCACTACTGTCACTACAAGTGACCTTGAAAAAAGTGATCTGATTACAGCTGTTTTTTCTAAAACATATTTGCTGTTGTAATTTAGTTGTACATACACAGAATTCCGATCAGATATTGTTGATCCTTTAGTCTAACTATTAATTATGCATCCAAATTTAGATAGCATCTGTGGTATATGGCAAAAAAATAATTTATATAGAGAAAAGCACATTTAAAAGTTTACAGATATCTAATGTATTAAACCATGACCGTCAGGAATCTGCTGTACTTCATATTTTCTACTTTGCGAATGTCGTAACTCAGCAGCATCTCGGTCAGGGTCTAACACTACACATGTTGCCATTTTCTGATGCTGTTCGGTGTGAAGTGATTTCAGGAAGCTGGCTTGTTTTTAATATTATATACAATCATAGTCACCTGAATAATAGAAAATTATTTTTCACCATCAAGAGGCATTATTTAACTGTGTATAGTAAATTTACCCCAAATGGGATTAAAATAAAGGAAGACAACCCAATATTATTCTCAGAGCAGGGAAATTTTTGCAGTGTTTTAAAAGCAAAAGGTATAGTGCAGGATTGTGTGAAATACCTAGAGTGGGTAATTCCTGGAGAAATTGCGTATGTTTCTGCTGATGTTTCAGTGCAGGTATAGCCTTAAGACTGGATTACAGCCTGCTTTACAAAATGAGCTACAGCCACCTCAAAAATATTGATTAGCTTTGCTTAACATTAAGACTGGAAATAGGGACAAACAGCTGAGGTCTGTGCAGACATAAAAAATAATCTGCCTCTTAGTGGACGCAACAAAAAGTACGAGATATTTATTAAACAGCTTCAAAATGTCAAACTATTCCTTTAATACGGAGATGAACGCAACAGGTTCCACTGGTTTTTGTTGCTCTCAGTAAACTTTAAACTGATAAATGAGCAGCACGGATGGACATGTCATATAATCTCCTGTGACACAGAGGTTAAACTTAGGCATACGGCAAATGCTTCCACTGAAACAAAAGTAAACTCAAGACAATTCAATTCATCAGGAGCTTTATGGTGTATTTAATGACGTGCTAAGATTAGACACATGACAGGAGACAGTGTCAGTGTGTCTGCATGCCTTTGTCCCTGTGTTTGTGGCTAGCAGATGGTGGGAGTGGACACACATGCCCTGAAAGAGAGGCCATTGAAGCCCCTCACACCCCGCCACCTCCTCTTTCGCTCTCTCTGCTCCATGAAAGGCCACATGTGACCTCTGACCTCACTGGAATCCATTCTGATTGGGGGAAAGAGCTCGTAGCGGCCCAGCAGGAACAATGCTCAGTGGTCAGTAAAAGGGAAGGAGGGAGGGAGAGATGGAGAAGGGGGGGAGAAATTCCCTCCTTCTCTCCTTCTGTCCCTCCCTCCATACAAACCCAGAAGTTGAGTGGTGTCACAACAAGCCAGGAACAAACGGGGAGCTTATTTTTCCATCTGGGGGACCGAAGGAATTGGGCATGGCAGCGAAACGATCCAGCCCCTAAAAGCAAAGAAAAAAAACTCTGAGCTGAGCTTGGACTGCTTTCTGGTAGAGAGAAGTGAAAGGGCGAGAGAGGAGGAGATTCTTGGTAACAGGGAGGGTTTCATTGACGCTGGGAGGCACAGCGTAGCAGAAAGAGACTGAGACTTTGCAACAGGAAGGTGAGACCCTGGAAGTTTTGGGGTAAACAGGAAACTGACAAATAACGGGATAACTTCTGAGAGTGCCACCGTCATGACTGCATCTCTCGGTATGTACGTGCATGGACACATGTGCCAGAAAGTTTGAGAGATTGTGTGTGATTGAATGATTTTGAGTGTCTTATAAGGAGGCTGCAAACCACTAAAACACATGATTAATCTATGAAGTCTATGAACACCTTTCCCTCATTCTGTTTGTATTCATTTTTTTTTCGTTTTCTGCTTATTCTGTCTCTTGTTTATGCAGTGTTATCTTTCCTCTGTCCCTCCTGGGAATTTTGAAGGAGGACATCCATGCAGAGAAACACTGCTCTCCCCTTTCCTCCAGGCCGTTGGTATTTGGCGAGTTTCTGGAATTTCTCTCTTTTCCAAACACCTCCTCTTTCTTCAAAAGCTCACCTTTCTGTCTCTTCATGTGCATAAAAATACATTTTTATGTTGTATGTCTACTATTCTGGACTGAAGTGGCTGCCTGTCTGACATCTCAGTCTTGGTGGGATGGTGAGGTGGTTTGTTCCACTGCTGCATTCGTGATCTCATCCTGTTAAAGGCTATTTTGGCATCCATCACGCAGTCATGGAAGGCTGATGTATTGGTGGTTAACCAAGGGAGGCCATTTCCCCCATTTTTCTGTACTATTGACCTGGATTGAACTGAAAAGTCTTTGAAGATTCATATTTGTGCTGGGGTACTTACAGCTGTAGAGGCTTCCCACAACCCCCCGAGATGTCATGCTCGATAAACCAAGCCACAGCTTAACTAGTTTCAAATGTTTACAGAAGTTTTTTTTGTAATCTTTGCATTACTTGTTGAAGGTTTTGAAGTCATTTGTTGAATCTAGAATAATTGGAACTGCCTGGATGTTAGCGATACAAAAAAGGAGGCATTTATACCGGTGAAACTTGAGAGATTTATTAGCTGAATCTGCAGCTTCCTCTGGCTTTAAGGGGCTTTATAGTGAGCTTCTGATCATTGTTTGACTGCCAGACAACAACTTTATTGTTCTGGTTCCCCTGACGGCTCTCATGCGGCCACTTTTAGAGAAAATGCTCTAAAGAACCACTTTACACTATCTGCTCAGCAGCAAACAAGCACAGTGAACAACTAGCTAGTGAATATAGTGCCATATTTAGCAGCTGGAGAGTCATATATTTCCTTCAGGAGTTCCAAGAGACCAAACAAGGCTAAAGGAGAGCAAATGTTAGACATGGAAGCAAACGCGACTCAAAATGAAAAATAATGTTGCTCAGCATCTGTAGGATGCTGTAAGGAACTGTTTGCTAATAATTCACATCAACTTAAAAGATCAAATCAAATCATTTTACTTTATTTATAGAACAAATGTAAAAAGACAACAAATGCTGAACAAAGGGCTTTAATAATGGAGGAACAATTGTGGAAAGCACTTCTTCAGCCCTGGATTTTGATGGGAGTAAGTACAAGGACTGGAGAGCAATGACTGATCAGCTGATCTGTGGGCTGATGATATGTCAGAGTTGTGTTCACAACTTGTATCTGCTTCACTCCAGCGGCCACAAAGCGGTTATTGTGGATTAACAAACAAGTAACGACAAATAAATATGATTAATTATATTTCAGCTGCTTTGTGTATATTAAGTAAAACTTTGCAGAAAGCAAACAAAACTAGAGTTGAAACAATTAGTTGATTAATGATTGATCAAATGGTTTTATCGTTCTCTACTTGTATCTTTAGATTTATGATGTCTTGATGCTTTTCTTTGTCGTTATTATTTTCAGGTTAAAACCTTTTTTCTTTTACGTCGATACCATGACCGTATGTTGATATTCACATCCAGGCAAGATACATCATGAGCAAAAAAAAAAAAACACACACAAAAAAAGTCAGAGCAGAGCATTTCTTTCTGCCTGGAAGCTGCAGTATGCAGATGATAGTCTCAAACATCTCAGACTTTTGGGGTTTCATATGTAACATACCTAAAGAACCAATCCTGTCAACCTGCATTATTCTTCAGAGTCTGGTTTGGGTTCGAACATGTATGGCTGAATTACTCCAATATTTGTGTAGAGTAGTTTTACAGGGTTTGAACAGATTCATAGGTGAGCTGGTGTGCTCTCGCTAAAGTAAGAGGGATGAGTGGAGAGAGGGCCAGGGACTTTGCATAACATAAAGTGTTTTCCATTGTTTCCTGACCTAATATCCCGCAATACGAAGGAATCACTGGCAGGTTAATCAAAAATGAATTAGCTGCAGCCGTAAACACAGCAGAACTTTGTGCACCATATGAGCAGGTTGAAAACATTAACTACCACATGCAAGTTTGGAGAAAACTTCCTTTGGGACAAAATTGTTCATGAGAATTGTTCAAAGACACTGTACAGACGTCTACTATATGAGAGACATTTAACTTTTGCAGGACTGCAGGAAATTAAGGGCAAAAACGCAGAAAATTAAACCACAAGATGGAAAATGTTAACAACGGAGGGCCAGTTCGGGGGCAGACACCAAAGTGGAAAGAAATAAACAAGGATTCTGTTCCTCAGCATCTGTGCTGTCACAAGCTCAGCCTGTGTGAGATTTACCAGAACATCCATTGTCTTGCATGTAAACTCTGATGATGTAATGATGTCTGGTACATCTGTGGTTTACAACTAAATAACAAAGTATGCGGGACTATAGGAAGTATGGGATCTATATACAGCCCATGAGACTTCTTCTGTATAAGAGCAGCACTGAAGCAAGCCGCTACATCAGGCAGCGTAGAACAACAACAGCACCGTGTTTGCAGTATGTGTAATTTGAGGTTAAAATTAGCTGCAGCTATGGCTGTGGAGAATTTAAGTCAAAGACATTTTCCTGCAAGGGGGCAATGAAGTATACTGTACTGTACTGATTCCAGTAGGTGTAGGACTTCACTAAAGTTGTCTCATGTCTCTGTCCCTGTTTGTGGTAGTCATGAACAGGATCTGAAGGCACAGCTGAGGCAAGAAGGATGTCTACTTTGGAAACCTCAGAGTCATATCTCTGCTTTTTGGAAATTATCTGGTTCTGTTGGCTTCATCAAGTCATTACTTTCTGTGCATGCAGCACCTCTGGGTTGGGGGTGAGTTGCTGCGCCAAGCAAAGCAGTTTAGGTATGTTGAGATCTTGCTCATAAGTGATGGAAAAGTGGGAGGTGAGATGGGCAGACGGACTGGTGCAGCATCAGCAGTATTGCACGCATTGTACCGGACTGTCTACATTTACCAACTGATAGATGTTCCAACCCTCACTTATTGTTTTAAATGACTGGTAGAGACTGGAAGATTTAAGAAACAACCTGTCAAAGTGAGTTTCCTCCGTAGGGTGGCAGAGCCCAGCATAGAGATAGAGTACAGAGCTTGGACATTCAGAGGGAACTTGGAGTATAGTTGGTGTTCCTTCACATAGAAAGACGCTAGCTGAGGTGGTCTGGGCATCTGATTAGGATGTTTCCAGGGTGTCTTCCTTTGGAGGTTTTCCAGGCACTCGTAGGAAACCCTGGGATAGACCTAAAATGCTATGGAGGGATTACATACCTCATCTGGCCAGGAAGCATGTTGGGATCCCCCAGGAGGGACTGGAAAACTTAAGGAGAGGTACAGCCTACAACGGACAATCAGGACTGTGGAGAGAATCACTCGGGCCGATCTGCCTTCCATACAAGATTTATATATTCAAAGTTAGAAAATGGGCGGATTTCACCATTGCAGACCCATCGCGTTGAATTCCAAAACAGCCACAAACAAGAACTGTTTCGCCCACAGGCCATCAATGGACATTTATATCAGACTAAGGACACGACCACCTGATTTTGAATCCCAATCCTGAACCTCATACCTGTTCATATTTGTTTATTTCCAGCAACAGTGCCCTCTGTTGCTCTATAAGATTTCAGTAGTTATTGTTAATAATCACATTTTGCACTAAATTTAGGATCATTTTAATTTTTCCGATGACACTTTGGTTCAGTTTAAACATGCTCTTTTACACATATCTATAGTTGTACATAGGTAAACACTCTGAGAGCAACAGGAGTCAAATTATTTGTTGTGTACACATACTTGGACAGTAAAGCTGATTCTGATTCCAAGGTGATACAAGTTTCTCAGTAACTAACACTAGTATTGTACAAATGCAGGTCTCCAAATTATTAGACATTCATTAGGTACAAATGTGTAAAATCTGAAGTTTACAAATGCTACTATTTTGAAAAAAATATCTTCTAACTCACGATGTTTTAAACCTAAGCATTTGCTTTCACTCCCCCCAAAAAAACCCGTCTATCAGAGCAACAAGACAGCAGCTATCTTTTGACTCACATTTTGATAGTTATGCATGTAAATATCTTCACCTAAGAAGTAAGAAAGAAAGACACAGCGTGACGCCTACAGACATGTATGGATCCACCAGCAGGAGAAAAATCCTGATCATTTTTCCAGATGGGTTAAGTCTGAGGAATTTCACTTTGCTTGAAAACATGATCAAATATCTGAGACGTTTTCAACTGCAGACTTCCCTGATAAATGAAAAACATTGATATTCATCTTCAGCTGGAGGAAAATGAAACAGAGCACAGACAGAAGTGGGATTGTGTTGTTGCTGCTGCTGGTGGAACCTGTCTGGGTGAAACCATGGCACGAGGCTATGAAGTCATTATCAGAATACTTTAGACACCAATAAAACCCTCGGTGATGATGGTATTCTCTTCAAACACAGCCTTGTTTACTGTCAACCTTCACCCTGTTTATCTCTTGCCACTTCGTTGGCAGTGTTGTTATTCTTCACTCCTTCAGCTGGCTAGTTCCTGGGCCTCTCCTCTGCCACGCTACTGAGCTGATGAAGCTGTCAGTTCGAACATCAACAGAGGACTGAGGAATCTGATTTACTGTTGACCACCTACTAGTCTGTCCTCCCTACAGAAATATGTTCAGCTTGGACTCCGAGCTTCTAAATAGCAGGGAGAGGAGGGAAAACACATCAAACTGAGGTTGACTGATTTCTATTAAGGAGGAAAATCTGCACCAGACGGCTGATTGCATTGTGATATTGCCAAGAGATACCGCAGAGAGAGCATGCATGTAGACTGTAGCTCTGGTAGTTTATTGCTGACATCCCATGTGCCACATTAAATGTTGACCAAACAGGCAACATTTTACAAATGATGCATGCAGTCTAAACTCTAGACAGGAATTTTACTGGTTTCCACCAACTGGCTTCATTACTAAAAACAGAAAATGTCTATATATAAAGTTTCATTGTGGCAGCGTGTGTTCAGCCTTCCTGCTCACCCTCAGCGGTTTGTAAACAGGAAACAGAGCTTAATTCATCCAAATGAGCATGTTGGAAGAATTTTATTTGGAAATCAAGGTGCAACTCAGGCTTTAAGCATCATTATCATCAACGTCCAGTACTGACTATTTGTCCTATTAGAGATTAGCCTTTAAATTTACTGTAATGATCAGGAAGTTTGCCTGTAGTCTAAGCTATTTTTAAATGAATATTACTCAATAATGCAGAGCCTCAGTGGGTCTTTGGGCAGCAGCAGGTGTCTTCCTCCTCCTTTTGTTTCCCCCTTGTCCCTCTATCCCCCTGAGAAGCTGCAGCCTGTGATCGCTGTGAACAGCTGTAACAAACTGCAGACCTTCTGACCTGTCAGCCTCAGTCTGAGCGTCTGTGGAGACTGAATGCTTGCATTCACATTCCTGTGGTCAGCAGGGTGTTTATCCAGCATTACTGCATGCGCATCATTGTGTTTATGCATGTGTGTAGGCTCAGCCTTCTTTGCTGGGATGAACAAGACAATGAGTTTCTTTGTCAGATGAAACATGTGACAACTGTATGTTTTTCATCTTTCTCTTTGTTTCTTCTGTGTTTCTATTCATGCCATCCTGCTTATGCAACAGATAGCCTGGTCTCAGGAGGGAAATATTAGTTCCAGATAACCTTCCTGCAGTTTTATTGATTACTGAGTTTTATCTTTGTTCAAAGCATGAAGGTATGCGCACATTTGCAGTCGGAGCCATCCAGCCGTCGCTCTCTGTAATCTGGAATGTGTGTGTGTGTGTGTGTGTGTGTGTGTGTTATGGGTTGAGGGGGGTTGCTGGTGGTGGTTGGCAGTCGTGCCCACATGGGTCTGTGCCATCTGGAAAAGGTTTTGCACGATTCGACCGTAAACTGAAGAGGCTTTGTGTTCCGTCAGTGCTATGCACAAGTGAAGAGAAAACAAACTGAAGGGAAAGAGCACTCTGTGTTTTCAGAAAATGAAGAAACAACCCACAGTTTAAAAGATAATCAGGTGTCTTGTTCAGCTGATATAATGATTACCATCTTAGTTTTGGATATTGTGCTAACATTTGCTAATTTGCAGCAAATTACTTGACAGGTGGGATTGATGGAATTAATAAAAGTCGTATTGTACAAGTTGAAATTTGGGTCTGATGTTGGAGCTGGAACAGAAGTTAAGGCATCACTAACATTATTACAATGCATCATGAGGGGAATATGAATATTTACGCAAAATTCCACGTCAGTTTGTTCAGATGTCATGGTATGGGCAATCCTACAGAGAATACACAGTACACAGATTGAAGAATGTAATGTGGGACCAAATTTCAAAACATCACCTTAAGCATTAAGCTGTTAGAAAGTTAGCATGTCATGCTAAAAGAAGCTTAAGCAGAGCTAGAGGATGGGCTTCCTTCTTTCAAATCAGCTATGTGGCAAAATTTTAGGTTTCCACTGAAATACCACAGCAAAAGCATAAGAGAGCAAGTGGTGGATCAGATGAGGACAATGCATCCTTACTGTCACCTTTTACCTATCAAGCACCACCATCCATTGTTTGTTTACATTTAGTGGGGAGCAGGACAATCTGCACATATACAGACTTACAGAGAAGTTATAAAACAGCTTTAAAAAGTACTCATCTGACCCCTCATGCACTTGATGATTTGACAGTGGGACAATCCTAAGCTGTCATGCGCTTCTCAGGAACGCACCTCAAAGTCTGTGATTGTGGAGACTGAAATTGGGCTAATGAGCTGCAGAGTGTCAACACCCTCTGGTGACAAAGGGAGGACATCATTACTAGTGCAGTGCCCTTTCAAAACAGCCTGGAGTACCCCAAAAACCATTGAAACCCAATTCTGATCCGATCCTCCACACTCCCACCCCGTCACCGAGCATAGCTCAGTGTGGAGTCACACTTATGGCCATGGAAAGTCTCTTATTGAAGCATTAGGATATAAACACACCAGTAATTTGTAAGTTTAGAAGTCCTTGTCTTCTTCCAATGAAAAGAGGAATTTTCACTCAGCATCTGTGGGTGATTCACATTGCTGTCTATCACCTGCCGGAAAATGCGTTGTTTCCATTTTATTGTCAATATAGACAACAAAGCCTTTTCCAAAATTCTCCCACTTGTCTTCATTCTCAATCACTTTCTAGAAAACTGTTGTGAATGGGACCACCCACCAGGTAGCCAGAAGAATGCCCCTGAAGCAAGGCTTCCTACTGAGATGTCATTGCAAATGAACTGCTAGTTGTTTAAGGGGGAGGGGGTGACGGTCAGTGTGGTTGCCACATTGTGAGACTTGGCTGTAGGGTAGAGTTTGTCTGCCCTCAGGGGCCACCTAAAGGCCTGGGGCCCCATGCAGTTGCCGGTCCTGCCTGTTTCTGTATGGTGCATCCAACTGTTGAGAAAGCGCCACAAAAAACTGCCAAAATATGATGAAGCAAACATTACACCTGCCAAGTGTGAAGTAGATGTTTACACAGAATCCTTCTCATGTCATTAGATGCTGTACTGGAGTGTGCTCACTTTTACTCTATGTTCCATAGCTTCATAAATACTTTATTAATCCCCAAGGGGAAACTGCATTGCTGCAGCACCTGCCATGTAATCCAGTAATGTGCTCATGGGTAACATAATACTATCAGTAGGACAGAAGCACAAAAAAACAGGAGTAAGGTATAAGAATGTCCAGTTCTTAAGTATACCATAAGTAAGTAGCAACCATATCAGACAGTTGAAGAAATAAAGCAGTCCTGACTATTGCACTCTGTACGAAACACATGTATAAATGTCTCGATACCTGAAGAATTAAAAAGACAAGCAGGACTAATAAATAATAAATACACGCCTGTAAGAAGCCTTTAACCCTCCTGTTGTCTTCATCAACCAGCACCCGTCTGATAAAAATCCAAAAATGTAGCAAAAAAATTCCCAAGATTTCTGAAAATTTGCAAAGCCTTCAGAAAGAAAATTCCAATAATTCCTTAAAAGTTTCCCTTAAAAATTTTATTATAAAACATCCCCCAAATTTGGCAGGAAAATTCTTGTAAATATTTTCAAAAAATTTGTAAAAATCTTCCAAAAAAATCCTAAAAATATCTAGTGACTACATGTATGTCAGTAAAACTTCTAATATTTTCTTTAAAAACATTCCCAAAAAAATCAAGCAAAATCCAGCGAAATTTGCTGGATTTTGGTTGACTTTTTTAGGAATGATCTTAAGAAACTTTTTTTTAACATTTCTTTTTTTCCACCAAAAAATGTTCACAAATTTCCCAAAAATGTTGAAAATGTGAACATCAGAAGTTTCACTGTGAAAATGTATTTTTTTCCACATTTTCAAACTTTAAAACAAGTTAATTTGACTCAGTTTTCAGTATAATAGGCAGGAGTTGTGCCATTTGGGATAATCTAAGAGACAGAGAAGGTAGATTTATTGGCAGAGTTTTCATAATTAAGTGAACTGACTTGTACTCTGTGTCACACTCAGCACAGTTGCTCTGTCTCTCTGGGATCCTTCATTAATGTCTGTGCAGCTAGAAGTGTGTAGCTGTGGATACTGTGTAGCATGGATACAGGAGGTGAAAGGTGTGTGAGGGTGTAATAACGACCTGTGGAGAGTCTTCTCTGAGGTCAGAGGTCAGGGTGGGGTCAGTCGTCGTTGCCACAGTTCGGACTGTTCTGTCATTAAGACGAGCTGGGATGCGCAGCAGATGTGACAAACCACAGCGAGGAGAATCGGCCGTGGGAACAGAGAGGAACGAAATGTGGCTGCTTTCTGGGAATCATCCCGAGAGAGAAGACTGACAGTGACTGTGGGAATGTTTGAGGAATCCTGTGGCCCTGCCGTCGGTCTGTGTTTGTGTTGGTTCCCTGTAAACAACAACATCAACTAATACCATGGGCTGTCTTTGCTGTCTGAGCTGTGCATTAGTGGAGCAGTGTGTGTGAGTTGTCAGGGATATTTAGGTCTAATTAGAGGCAGAACACAACCTAACCTGCTCTGGACTCTTCACCTTTAACCTCAGAAAGTGCAAGTTGTCAGCTGTTTGTGTTTGGTGTATCAGATACTCCAGGTAATACTGCACTGTACGGTCCTACACATTTGAAACTTTATTGATTTTCTTTTCATACAGTTCTTTACTTTCACTTCACTACAATTATCTGACAGCTTTAGTTACCAATTACTTTACAAATTCATATTTTTTTATACAAATGAAATGAAGAGCTCAAAACTATTGTTAATTATCTTAAAGTAAACTATTGGTCAATGAACTGATTTAAGTCAAATTAATTGGAAACGATTTTTATAATTATTTAAGTTGTTTTTAATGCATAGATTCAAACATTGAATGGCTTCACCTTCTCAGCTTAATTTCTAAAATGAATTAGCATGATTGCTAAAATTATAATAATTACTTTTTTTATTACTACAAAAATTAAGTGTAATGATTATTTGAAGACGTTCCCTTCAACTCATTCACTTGAGTACTACTGGTTGGACAACACAAGCTTTTGTGATGTGTGAATCTTAAATTTCTACACCAAAAAAATCAATCAGTTCATCAAATTTTGAAAATAGTTATAAATTAGCCCCACTTTTACCATCTACAAGAGCACAATCTTGTATGAGTAATATTAATCAAGCGATATCTAACATTATTAATCAATATTATAACACTTGTATGTGTCATTTGTCTACATTGATAGTGCTTTTTCTTGTATTGCTTTAAGTACACTTACCAGATTATATAGGACAGAATGTTTGCCATGTTAGTACTTTTACTGAAGTATAAAATCCTAGAGTTGCATTCAGCTAATTATGAATCAACCAAAAAGACACACATGGGATTATATTTTATTTATTTATTTATTTATTTTACAAAATTCAAGCATTTACATTTATATTGAAAGAATAATTACAAACTTGACAGTGTAATGATGAATAAAAAATAATGTAAAGTAATGCGCTTGTCCCTATTCATTTAATTCTTTTTTTTAAAACAGTCCTTATCAATAAGCTGAGTTTCAGCAAAACATCTGTTTTTGTATTTTTATCCCCAACAGGTAAATTACTGAGGTCTTCCCTGAAAAATGGTGACAGCCACATTTGATATGTACAGAAACAACTTTCTGTTCATATCAAAAAGAGGACTAAATCATGATAGTAATTATATACAGTAATGAAAATGAAAGAGCATTCTGTATTGAAGCAACTAAAAATCACACAAATCACAAGCAAAAATGTTGTTATTAAAACTTATATCATATTCAATGATTCAACTGATTAAATAAATTCTATATTTGAAAAATGGATCAAATGCTTTGCTTTTAGAACTTTCAAACTGCAAAACAACTTCAGCTATCAAATGGAGTAAAATCATGAACACTACAAACTTTCTCCTTGAAAAGTAGTAAGGAAATGGATTAACATAAGCAAGTGAAAAACACATAATCCAATATAAAGTGTACTTTATTACTTACAGACAGACAGTGAACATACTAAACGTAACTTTCAGCATGTTTAAGCGAGTCCTGCTCAGAGCAGCTGCCAGTAAGTTCACACCTTTGGACATCTGATACACCGTAGATAATGTCAGCACAGTAGAAATGTGTGTGGGAAACACTGAGCTGTGAGAAAGTTAGGTTAATAAATCAAAGCATTTCAACATTATTTAGATTCTTTACTTAAAAATGCTCCATTATGAATATAGTTCTTGTGTCAAAAAATCCTAGGTGTATAATAGCTGAATTTGTCTTCAGGGGACCTGTGGGCAAAAATGAGTTCTGATTTATAATTTATTTTAGGAACAGACAATGGGCAACAAAACTGTTAGGGCTTAAGTTGCTCAAAATTTTTACGGAATTTTCATTGAACAACTGGAAGAGCATTGATATGAATTTGTGGACTGGGGGGAAGAATTTTGTAAAAAGTAAGCAAGTTAACCTTGAGTTGTTTCCTGTTTTGTGTTAGTAAAGTGTATTTAGATACCAAAAGGAATCAGATTTCCCAAGCAGAAGGCCTTTTTTTTTGTTTGTTTTACCTTATCATATACACATATACTGTGTCATTATATAAACATATACATTTATGCAGCATTTTTATACTGTAAACGGATGGGTAGTTTAAAACATAAGACATCTCTGAACATTTCTACACTGAAACTTCATTTGCATTCTCTGAATTCATTAAAGCACATGTGGTTATATAATACCCTCGAGATGATGCTGCTTGTCCAATATGATCGCAAACAAAACTGGAAGCTGAGCCCGAAACCCTCCATCTTCAAACGCTTGAATGGAGGGAAGGAGCAGAAGAGAGGAGAGGGCTGGGGGGTGGCAGCCAGCCGAACAAGGAGGTCTTTATAATGATTGACTGTTTTCACGGTGACTCATACTTCACAGTCCTGTCTGTGGCCTGAGGAGGCCTGCCCTCGTGTTTGCTGAATGACACACTGCGTGTTCAGGATGTCAGGATGTCATGTTGGGATGTTTGGAGTGGCCTCCCTCCCACAGCACACACACCTCTGCCTCTCCTGTAGCTATCAGTCTCTGCTTCACAAGATTTGTTGCTTTGGTTTACTGCTCCGGATCGATGTAGAGCAGTGATTCTCAGCTTTTATCTTCAGACGCCAGACGAACTCCAGAAGTATACTGACTTCACCCATCATGTTCCAAATGTGTTCATTTGTGCTGATTGTTAACGTTTTAATGCTCATTCTGCACGATTCATCCATGTATCCATTTCATTTCTTATTTTAGTTATGATGGTCTGCCAAATTAAAATCCTAATAGTAATCCACTACTCCAGGAATTATCCCCAAAATAAATAAGGTAAAATAAGTTGTTTAATTTTAAAACATGACAGGTGCATTACAACTCTCTCACTGGTCCCAATGAAGGCAAACACAAATACCAGTCGGCAGTGAGCGGATATGGAACTGTATCACTTTCTAGGAGTTTTTACAGTTTAATTATGATTATTATTATTTTTAAACATATCTTGAAACCACATTTAGTCAGAGGGGCTGCACAGTGGCTCGGTAGTTAGCACTTTCACCTTGCAGCTAGAAGATCCCTGGTTCATGTCCCTGCCTTCCCAGGATCTTTCTGCATGGAGTTTGTATGTTCTCCCTGTGCATGAGTGGGTTTTCTCCAGGTTCTCTGGCTTCCTCCCACAGTCCAAAACATGCTGAGGTTAATCGATGATTCTAAATTGTCCGTAGGTGTGAATGTGAGTGTGATTGTTTGTCTCTATATGTAGCCCTGTGATAGACTGTCCAGGGTGTCCCCTGCCTTCACCCTAAGTCAGCTGGGATAGAGTCCAGCCCCCCATGACCCTAATGAGAATTAAGCAGTATATATAATGGATGGACGTAGTCGGAGGGGATGCTTATAATTTTTTATTCCTCTATTCCTCAGATTCACGGAGTTTCCTGGACAGTATGAACCACACCAGCAGCTCCACAGAAGGAGAGCTGTTCAGGTCAGACGTGTCTGTCACTCCTGCTTCCTGTCAGAGGATCTTTGGCTCCATGTGCTCAGTATCATCAGGCAGCCCCCTCCCTCACACAGACAGGTACACCACCACTCAACAACAACTCAGTTTCTAGGAACACCCTACTAATACTGTAGGGTCCTTAAACTCCCACAGTTCTTGGTGTCATGGAGTCCTGGTATAGAGCCAGACCTCCCTGGAGGGATTATATATCTCATCTGGCCTGGGAATGCCCTGGGTTCCCCTTAGGATGAGCTGGAAAGTGTTGCTAGGAAGAGGGTTGTCTGGAATGACTTGCTTAGCCTGCTGCCACCACAGCCTGACCCCGGATAAGCAGAGGACAATAGATGGATGTATTGACAGTTGTAAAGTGTTTATATCTGAGAAACTGTTGCTTTTCTGTCTGTCTGTCTGTCTGTCTGTCTGTCTCATTTGGACATCCATCTCCATCCATAGAACTGTGCTGGACCTTCATCAGTTTACTGCTTCTGCTGCTCCTTCAGATTAAGCTTTTACACATCGCCCTGATTAATGTTCATTCATTTCCACTCCTCATGTCTTTTATGCTTTCATTTGTCTTTATTAATGTGTGTCTTCCTGTATGGTACCTGTGTGTACCTGTATGCCTTCATTTCCACTTTCTTTTTCCTTCATAGCTCCACTCCTCCTCCAGTGTGGCATGATCAGACTCCAAGCTCCCTAAACTCCCCGTATCCTCCCCAGCCCTCACCCCCTCTCTCGCTCAGCACTCCCAATGCCCACAGTTCTCCCCGGGGCGCCCTGAAAGGCCTGGGTGGGAGTCGTGGGGTCCACAGGGGGACAGACAGCGCAGACTTGTCCTCACTGTTGTTGGGGAACGGCGGCCTGGAGCACAGCCTGCTGGAGGCCATGGAGGGCCTCGGGACTCTGAACCTCGGGGGAGAGGGGGACCTCGCTCCGCTGCTGCCTGAGAAGAGAAGAGGGGGTGAGGGGGGAGACCTTGGCTCACGCTCCCCTTCTTTGAGTGGTTTTTCCAGCCCTCACAGTGGCAGCAGTCTCAGCATCCCCTTCTCGTCTTCCATGACTTCCGACCCCCTCAGAGGACTCAGTGGGATCCTGTCACCTGGAGCAGGTACACTGTCCCTGATAGTGTCTGCTGAGAAATGATAAGTTCCCTAAATTTCAAAAAAAACATTGAGGTATTTTGTATGTAACCTTGCAAATATTAGTTTGACAGAGAAAAGTCAACTTTTATTTTGCAGCGCTTTCAAATACTCTCCTCTGTCGGCAGTTTGCTCAATCACTCAGCCAACCTTTGCAATAATATGAATAATGGTTTTCCAAATCCAGTCTTTCACCCCTTGACAACATTCTAAATCAGCACCAATTGAAAGATAAATTAAATTGATTCTGTTTATAGTACAGAGCGAACAATGCTGTAAGTGATGATGACATTTAAAATATCCCTTAAAACCCTGAAAACAATGGGAATTCATGGAATTTTTCTTATGCTTATTATCCCTCTGAAACCCAAGCAGTTCCTGGTTGTGTTTTGCTCCTGTTTGCTCCAAGTCCATGCAGTATAACAAAGCTTTATTGTAATAAATTGTTTAAAAAAGATGAAGTAAAGGTTGAATTTATTCGATTATTTATTTTGTTACAATTGAAAATACCTGGAATCAGCATTTTTCCAAGTCTTCACAGGGATAACCATGGTGAAAAATAATGTCTCTACATATTATAAATACTTGATTATTTACAACTTTATTTTGTTTCCGTACTCATTTCATTTCTGCTGTGTGTAAACACTACCTGTAGTTCACCCAAAAATCCCTACATTTTTGTCACATGACTGTTCAGTAATGGCTTCTCAGTTGCTTTGGTCAGTGCAGATTTTTAGTTTTATACAGAATCTCATAGAAAGAGTTTATTTTTGCCAAGTTTTTAAAGTAGAGTGGCAAGATGGCGGGCCTTTCCAACCTACTGGTGAGTTGTTGGGGTCAGCATTTCTATCATTAGTCTATGTAATCCATAGTTTCAACTTTTTTTCTTTTTTTTTACTTTTGTGAGCAGAGAGAAGCAGCATTAGAAACACTTTATTTAAGCAAAAGCATTCAAAAAAACTTGAGAAATAAGTAAAAAATAATTAAGAAGTAAGGATTTTTACAATTTTACAAGACAAAAATTATAAAATTGTAAGAAACAAAAAGTCTTGATGTTTTAAATGATGGCGTTTAATAATAAATAAGATATAATGTGCAAGAAAGTTTTTGATACGTTGAAAACACAGGAAATACTTTGTCATACCAGTGAAGATTGTGTGCAGCAAGATCTGTGTTACTGACAAACTGTTTCTCATTGGTTCATTCATCACTGGTTGTAGAAATACACTTTTTTGCTGAGCCATCAGATGGCTTCAGTGCATTTAGTACTACAAACAAAAGTTAATTTACCTCCCTTCATTTACTTCAGTTAAAGAGTGGCACCATAAATCCCAGAGGCAGTCTAGACCAGTCAATATAAAACCCTTTAAAAGATTACATACTTTCCCGCCCTTTTTGCAATATGTGTATACTGATCCTTTAACCAGTCTTTCTGTCTCCATTTTTTCTCCTGCCTGATAATGTTTGGCCTAAAGCCAGCCTGAAACCTAACAGAAAGCTTTAATCTGTGTCTCGCAGACTTTGGCAGTAAGCAGGACACTGTGAAGTTTGTTCAGGACACGTCCAAGTTCTGGTACAAGCCCGACATTTCCAGAGACCAAGGTAAATATTGGTATTGGACCAGAGAGGCTAACAGCCACTTGTGAACAGATAATACGCCCTTGTGCAAAGGTTTCCTCCATATACAATCTGAACAGGATTCTAACTTTAGCTTGTCTCACCTTCCTCCCTGTGCTGACCTACTGAACAGCCATCGCCGTGCTGAAGGACAAAGAGCCCGGCTCATTCATTGTCAGAGACAGCCATTCATTTCGTGGGGCCTATGGATTGGCCATGAAGGTGGCCACACCTCCTCCCTCAGTGCTGCAACAGAGTAAAAAACGTGAGTGGAAAGTGCAAAAGTAAAATGCTCTATTCTACGTGCATTAACTTTATAAAAATATTGAAGTTAAATGGAGCATTCATTTTGAAGTGCAGCTTTCAGCACTGTACGTCAGCCCAGATAGCATATTGCTTCCTTATCAATCTTTTTCTTTATACACACAATTTTTTAGTCACATACAGGTGTGCTTATACTAACATCTACTGAACTTGTCTCTGCAGTAGGAGATCTGTCCAATGAGCTGGTGAGACACTTCCTGATAGAGTGCACACAGAAAGGAGTTCGTCTGAAAGGCTGCCCCAACGAACCCTACTTTGGTGAGAATACTGCAGCTGTCCTCTGTGTGCTCAAGAGAGTTCCAGCTTCAGGTGCCGTTTTACTGAATAGTTAAAGAATGAGCTTATTATTTACAGTGAGGAGTTAAAAAACAAACCTTCAATCATAAATATATAGAAGAGAGCAGTGCATGGAAACAGTGAAATAGGAAAGATAGCACAACAAAGACTAAAGCCCAGTGAGCTCCTTCCAGCTCATCTGTCAAACGTCCATCAGGGGGGACTCAGTGAGGTTATAGCTGCACTGGAATCCAAGATTTTGTGTTTCCTCTTCCTCTTCCACCCTCTACTGGTCACTACGGAACAGTGCAACTGGATTCTTTCTCAGTCTGTTCAGCCGTTGCGGTTTTGAAATGTTAATAATACATTTATTCATTCTGACAGGAAGTCTCACAGCTCTGGTGTGTCAGCACTCCATCACTCCTCTGGCTCTGCCCTGCAAACTCATCCTGCCTGACAGAGGTAAACTGTATCTCTGTGTCAAAATATGCTTTCATATCACAAGTACAGCTGTGTGTCATACCCTTCTGTTTGAGAAGAGTCTGTTCTGTTCACTCAGAGTCCTCTTTAACGCTCTAAAACAAAAGTAGATTCTGGCTGTTTTTGTTTGCATCTCAATGGAAACAGTACAACCATATGATAGATAGACAGAAAATTCAGAACTATTTTCTGTGCAGTACAATGAAGTTATAATACTATAAGTTGAAAAAAAGTAAAAAGAAAAAAGACAGAAAGAAAAATTATTTTTTTTTTAGATATATGTTTTACAAAAGGGGCTGCGCAGTGTGTCAGTGGTTAGAATTGTCGCCTTGCAGCTACAAGATCCCTGGTTTGCATCCCAGCCTGGGATCTTTCTGCATGGAGTTTGCATGTTCTCCTTGTGCATGTGTGGGTTATCCCTGGGTTCTCCAGCTTCCTCCTACGGTCCAAAAACATGCTGAGGTTAATTGGTAATTCTAAATAGTTCGTAGGCGTGAATGTGAGTGTGATTGTTTGTCTCTATATGTAGTCCTGTGATAGACTGGTGACCTGTCCAGGGTGTCCCCTGCCTTCACCCTGAGTCAGCTGGGATAGACTCCAGCCCCTCCACAACCCTAATGAGAATTAAGTGGTGTATAAATAATGGTTGGATGGATGTTTTATTCAAATTGAATATCAAAATTCTTGAGAATTCAGAATCAAAGTGTCTAACATTTTTCAAGTGTCCACAAGTTCAATTCAGTTTTTTTATATAGTGCCAATTAAAATTCAGATTGTCTCAAGACGCTTTACAGAACCCATATGCCTGAAGTGTTACCAACACTTAAAAACAATGTGAGCTCTACGCACTATAGACACTTTACTTACATTTTTATCACAACTACAAAATAGTCATTTTTCACTCTGCACATCAAGTCTAGAAAGATATTTCACTATTGTATCTTGCCACACCTTGTCTCTCTGTGTGCCATTTTTGAATAAGGAGCATTTATTTTATTTATCAAGTAAGTTTTACTTTGCTCTCAAATCCATTTAATTATATTTTCATACTTGCCTCCTGTCTGAAAACTCACAGATTTTGTCACATGTCTGTGGGTCACAGCTGAGTCAGTCGTGGCTTCTCAGGTGTGCTGAGGGCAGAATGTTTAGCACCTTACAGGATCTAGTGGAAAATTATGGAATAGCATGCATGTAGAATACAGAGATTTTGATGACGATTTTAAGCTTAGATTTGATTAATTGTCCTACAAAACAGCACAGCACAGATCATTAGTTCAAGGACCATTGGAAAGCTGGAAATCTAACAGTTGTGATGATGAGATCAGGGCTCAGTGGAGGCCACGGTGTCAGCTGTAGGACTCCTTGTTCCTCTTGCTGCTGTTCTGGTTCTCTATGACTCCGGCTGTGTTAAGGCCTTGTTGTCATGCTGCACAATCAGATGACTGATCAGACGCCTCTCTGATGTACTTCAATATCTAACACACCCCGATCTTAAATGTGATTAGAATTCTAGAAATCTTGTTGTTCTGGTTAAAATGCAAAACTCAGGTTTCAACACCACCTTTGACAAACTGCAGGCCGCTCTGTGTACTTTTATTTGTCCACATTAACAGTGGCAACCGCTGAGAAACCTGTGGAATCTGTTTGATCACTCCTTATAATGTCATGACTGTGCATGTGTAGTCATTCGTATTGCTGAAAAAAACAATGCCAGAGAATTGTGGCGTGTGGTGTTGGTAACAGAGAGACAAACAGAGCTGAAGAACCAACAACTAATGCTTGTTTTTAGCTTTCACTGCTCAAGCACTGCTTGCCCTGACTACACACCCGATTTTATACTACAACATACGAGAAATCTGAGGCAAAAAAAAAATTGCGAAAAATGGCCCAGAACAATTAAACTACAAGAATTTTACTTGTAATCATTTAGCAATTCTCAGCCTTCCATGCAGCGTGTGTTCTTGGCACAAAGCATAAATTGCATGGAAATGAACAGTGCATAGATTCGGTTTATGCATTTTTGCCAATAAACTCATTGCTACTATTTTTTCTTGCTTGCAGACCCAGTGGAGGAGATAAATGACTCGTCTGCACAAACTGCAACAAACTCTGCAGCCGAACTTCTCAAACAGGGAGCAGGTACAAGACTCATTATTCACATATGTACACAACATGTTCTTTTATTATTGACACACCAAGCCTCAGCTGAAACTTCAGACACAAGTCCCTTTTTGTTTAATAAATTCAGTAGATAGAGACTTTGTTTTCCTTTTCTTTGTGGCTGCGTAGCGTGCAATGTGTGGTACCTGGGCTCTGTGGAGCTGGAGTCTCTGACGGGACACCAGGCAGTTCAGAAGGCGACCACGACGACGCTCTCCATGGACCCTCCACCGGCCTCCACTGTCGTCCACTTCAAAGTGTCGGCACAAGGAATCACACTCACTGACAACCAGAGGAAGTGAGTGGCTGTGCACCTACAGCCCAGACACACACTTACACACACATTCAACAGGCTGCACGGGAGTCACGTGTTCTTACAGACTCTCCGTCTTTCTTTGATCCTGCAGGTTGTTTTTCAGAAGACACTACGCTGTCAACACTGTAATATTCTGTTCTCTGGACCCACAGGGGAGGAAGTGAGTAGTTTGGTCACTGACTTAATGTTATGAAGCTTACTGCAATTTTGATTGTGGGTTTATATGCAGAAAATAGTTTCTACAGAAGCACGATCAGACTTGTCAAGAAGCTGTGACTTACTAATCGGATCGTGTGATTTTAAAATGTAATTCTGTGTGAAACAGGTGGACAAGAGGCAGCGGCTCCACTGCAAAGTAAGTTCATTTCACAAAAATCTTTTTCATGATGTTAGCACATAATCACCACTGTATCATGGTTGTATTGATTTTTGCTTGAACTCCTAAGCGTCAAGGTTTAATTATTGAAGGTCTACAGTTCACTCAGAAAAATAATACAAGACCAATTTGTGCACTAAGTAGAGCGAGAATATTAATGTATTTTTCCAGTTACACATGAAACTGGTTGACATACTTGAATGTTAAATGCTGATTCAATTAAGTTGAGATCCAGCGCTATCAAAACATCAGGTGTCTCACTGTGTCAGAGTACATGCTACCTCAGGGTGACTGTATAAAAAGGTAGAATACCAAAATGATCACACTCTAAAACTCTGATAAAGAACATTTTTCCCCATTTTATTTAACTTTTGAACAATAGTGTAGATTACGCAATATAAAATGTACAAGCTCTGTGTAGGCAGTTACAAGCTGGCAGAGACTGGTGACTGAAAATGTACTGAAATTTAAAGTTACTGTCATTTTCACGTGACATATAATATGGCAACATCACACAGCTTTGTAGACGAAAAAGGACCAATGGTTTTCTCACAGACAAAGACAGCCAGCATTATCATGTGGAATACAGTGAGTGATGTAATTATCTCCATGGACACAAAGGCTGAATTGTAAAAGAAAGTGTACCTCAGACAGCAGTGTGTTAATGTTTGACATCCAGAACCGAGTAGAAATTGCGTCAGCAGTTGTCTTTCTACGGTTCAGAGGGAAGCTGCTCTTGTTTCCATGCAAATGTATTTCCTTGTAATGTTTAAAAGGAAAGATCTCATCAGGTCAGAGGGCAAGATATTTGTATTGTGGAACTATTAATATCTTTCAGAGAGAGTTGCACGCCTAGCAAAAACATTATCAGTATCAATTTAAATTCCCACTCCATTCACTGATTAGACCCACAAAATCTCATCTCTGTGTATTATATTTACATACTTGAAAGTTTTTCCATGAAAATATTTCCTTCCTGCCCTAAAGATTTAAATGTAACTCTAAACCCTCTGCAGAAGAATGGTTAGGGTTCGCTGCAAGGTGACACGATTGGTTCCTTGAGTTTGTTATATATGAAACCACGGACGTCTGGAACTCTGTATTTGAGACGGTCAACATCATGCTGCAGTTTTCAGCTGGAAATGCTAAGTCATGAAGTTGACTACTTATTTAGCTCATATGTCTTCTAGCATACAGAAAGTATCAAATGGGTATGTAAAAGACTTTAAAAAAACAGAATGGGATTTAAAACCTGACTGTTGTTTGCTCTGTATTGAAAACATCTCTTGAAAGTTTCTCTGCTTCTGTGAGAATGTCTCTGAATCTTTGTCTCTTTCTTCCTCCCAGGATCTTTGGATTTGTAGCCAGGAAATCTCAGAGTGACACTGAAAATGTGTGCCATCTGTTTGCTGAACACGACCCCGAGCAGCCGGCGAGTGCCATTGTCAACTTTGTGTCTAAGGTCATGATCGGGTCACACAAAAAGTAAAAAAATGAAAGAGACTGCAGCTGCAGAGGAAAGGACCTGGATTTAAAGAACAACTTCTAACGCCAACATTACATAAATATGAAAGATGAAGAGCCAAAAACACTCCAGCCTTCAATTCTGTTGGTCCTTGCGGTAGAACTTGTCTATTTTGTACTGGATGCACTGCAGGATGTTGCCACCAGAGGGAGCCATCACTGCCACATAGAAAGTTGAACTCATCAGCAGGAGACTATAACTATTTCCATGCATGTTTCTGGAGCTTTTTCTTAATTTTGATAAAATGTGTATGTGAGCAAACACTTTTTCACAGAAGATCTAGTAAAAAAAACTATTTCTGTCTCTACTTTATTTGACCTCCACTACTGTTCAAAAGTTTGGAGTCACCCAGGCAATTTCAAGTTTTCCATGAAAACTCCAACTTTTATCCATGTGCTAACATAACTGCACAAGGGTTTTCTAATCATCAATTAGCCTTTCAACACCATTAGCTAACACAATGTAGCATTAGAACACAGGAGTGATGGTTGCTGGAAATGTTCCTCTGTACCCCTATGGAGATATTCCATTAAAAATCAGCTGTTTCCAGCTACAATAGTCATTTACCACATTAACAATGTCTAGACTGGATTTATGATTCATTTAATGTTATCTTCATTGAGAAAACTGCTTTTCTTTCAAAAATAAGGATATTTCTAAGTGGCCCCAAACGTCTGAACGGTAGTGTATTTTTTGAAATTCATTCTAAATGTTCCTCATCACACTGACCTTGCTTGTTTCTGGCAGTTCAAGCTGCCCAATAAAACACATTAAACC
Source organism: Amphiprion ocellaris (assembly GCF_022539595.1). Classification (NCBI taxonomy): domain Eukaryota; kingdom Metazoa; phylum Chordata; class Actinopteri; family Pomacentridae; genus Amphiprion; species Amphiprion ocellaris. The sequence goes on along the minus strand of NC_072767.1, from coordinate 14,544,675 downwards.
AGGAGAATATTAAATATTCTGCACAAAAACGTGCAATTTTAATTATTTTATGATTCTGAAACCTTTCCTTGTTGCTAACACTGTGTAAATCAGGTTTCAACACCAGCTTGATGCAAACCACAGGCCAATTTTTAGATCATAACAAAACCAACAGTACTGTTGCCTGACAAAGCCAATACAGTGGTTGCCCTGTACTTAAGATGGATTTGTTGTGGTGTTTGTATATTGCTCTAGATATTTATCCCTTTTACAGATGTGTAAAAGTCTCTGTTTCTCCTAAATGTACTTGTCATATATTTTTATATATTAACACAAACTGTACATTAGGATTAAAGGAAATTATATCACATATTGTTGTGGAAGAATATGATGTGGTATTTTATAGAACAGTAAGCTACTACATAATGTGCTCATCTATGCTTCTTGTATTACTAATATAGCTGTTAATATGTTAATTTACCAATAACTTCAATACAGATTTGTGTACAGTTATGGTGCCTTGACTTTCTCTTTTAATCTAACGAGTGAACAGATACAGACACTGTGACAAATGTGTAAAAATGAACACATATAACACATTAACAGATCTTTTTTTCAGATTTAGGTTTGCAACAGTATCTCTGATTCTGACGACTCTGTCCACCAAAATTATGAAAAAGTGTTTTGTTTTTTTTTTTAAATGTGGGCAGGTCTTAAGATATCTATCCCAGTAGATTAAAAATAATTGGTCATTTGGCAGTCAGCTCAGTGTAAAACCAAATTATTTTTTTGGGGAGCAAACGTTTGAAAGTGATAGGGGGGAAAAAATTGAGATTCGTGATTTATCCTGGAACAGTTTTCTCCAGTAGTAAGTACAAATTCATGGTACTGTACATAGTTTTTTCCATTTTGTGAGACAGTGTACTTCTACTCAACTGAACCACAAAGGCAAATTTTGTGATTTTTACTCCACTATATTCATCTGACAGCTTTAGTTTCTAGCTACTTGTCAGATTTTTCATGCTTTCATGTCCAGTAAAAACATTGCGTCTCTAAATTTGTTTATTTTTATTTTTTATTTTTTGAAAAACTAAATTGTTGTTTTATAGTTTGAGAACATTCTCATTTTTCTTCAGATGTACATTTATTTAAAACCATTGGATTATTTGGAGAATGCATTGTCACAAAGCTGAACAAAGTATGGTTTCGTCTGCACTCATGAAAAGCTGACTTTTTAGAAACGTGGTTCTCACAGGACATCGACACCGCAGACATGTAATCATCTTCTAGAATAGGACACATTGCTATAGATCACAGTTACAAACAGAATATAAAGAAAGTAAAACCAGCTCAGCCCTAATCATCCACAGCATTAAAATGCAACATACACATTAATGCAGCTATAATACTCATCCAAAAACACATAATAGTACAACACAGAAAGAAATCATTTTTCTGCATAATTATTCTTGCTGCTGATACTTTAAGTACATTTTGCTGGTGATCCGTAGATGTGTTATGTAGTAAGGTTATGAATGCAGGGTTTTTATTTGTACTGGAGTATTTTCACAGTGTGATATTATTACTTTTACTGCAGGATCACCACTGGTTTTCTCCAAAAATGTACATTATGGAAACATCTTTTTAAAGGTGTACTAATTCATTTTTTGGCCATTTTGGGACAGTTGAAAACACAATGTAAAACACAGAAGTAGTTATGGCAGTTAACTGTTAGCAAACAGATGCACAGCCAGTTGCTTAATTCTTTTTTCCCTCCTTTTTGGTTAGAAGGGAGCTACTTTTCACCAACAGAACGTTGAAATGTGTTCTTGTTTAGCCTGAAGTATGGATGCTATGATTCCACATCATTTGGTCAAAACAGCCTTTGTCATGTTTAATTCTCACGTGGTTTCCTGCTCAATCTAAGCTCCTTCGCAGCTGCACTGTTACCATTATGATCAGGGAGCGTTCCTCCTTCCGCTGCTCAGCAGATAACACCAATCAGAGGGAGGCAAACTAATCTGATTGGAAAAGGTAAAGCTGTGACTTGAAAAACCAAAAGAATGATCTAAAATAGTGTAAAAGATAAAGCCTCCTGATAGCTGAGGCAAATGGCACATTCAAGTAAAAATTCACTACTGGTGATACCTGTTGAATTCCAGTCATTTGACACCTTGTAAAGATGAAAATATTAAAGTATGTTATTAGTTATATGTGAATTTCAGTTTAGGATCATTGTTTCACTGAACCATGAGTAGAGGTAATAGAATGTGGGGTTTTTTGTTGTTTATTTTGATCAATTTAAGGTAAAATGATTCTTTTTAAACCCTGTGTAGTTTACAGTTCTACCAATAGATGGCAGTAATCAGCCACCAGATTTTTTCCTGAATCCAGAACTTAAAAGTACTGGCTTCATAATCACTTTCTTGTTTGATTTTCAGCCTCCTTGGTTCGCTTCTCTTTTCTAACCACACTGGTTTTACAGCAGGAAGCCGCTGCAGATGAATCTGAGCAGGTTCACGCATGCACAAAGCAACACCCTCTTGAATAAACTTGGCAGTGTCAGAGTGTGTCCAAGCCTGCGTGTGTGTGTTTGGGAAGGACAAAGAGCATCTTTGGGCGTACACATGACAGAAAACGGTGGTTTAAATGCCTGATAGGTCTCCAGGTGCCTCGCAGACCCACTGATGGCCTTCTGTCTCCATCCGCCGTGTCTTGCTTTGCAGGCCAGATCACCAGATACCAGCCCTGAATGACGCTCTATTCAGGACCTCGGTATCTGTGGGCAGCGCTGAGGAACTGGAAGTGGGACAGAGACGTGGGGACACAGTGCCGTCCTGCAGTCCTGGCTGGCCTGGAGGGACAGCACGGAGGGTGGGGGATGCAGAGATGGTGTGTGTGTGTGTGTGTGTGTGTGTGTGTGTCTGCGTGGGGGGTGGGGGTAGTTGTTGGTGGTGGATGACCTCACCATTACGGGAAACTTTCCCACAGCCTGCACACAAAGAAGGCCGTCAAAAGGTAAAAAGGATGAGAAAGAATAGAAATTTAACACAGTGTGTAAAAAAGGAGGCAAAGCGCGGAAGAGCGGTTAGTCGATGAGAAAGAAGTTGTTTCGGAGGGGGAGTCGTGTTCCCTTTTCACAGTGATTCAGAGATTTTCGGGGTCGATAGGAGCTGTGCTGTTGCTCACACAGGCCTGACACAGACTCTCAGCAGCAGTCATCCTCTCGTCCTCGCTCTGCTGAGTCACCTGCCGCCATTTTGTCCCCTAGCTGGACCTCTGCTTGCACTTCCCGCTGTACTTCCTGTCAGGCGGCACACCAGCACCTGGTGGCCCGGTGGTTTTCACAGCCGCCGCCGCCGCTGCAGGACGACATCACATTCCTGGCATTGCTCGCTCCGAATGGTGTTTGGAAATCCAAAGGCTGGCTTCCGTTCGGGAATGCCTCCCTCACAGAGTCCCTCTCAGCCTCTGATCCCCGGCCTCCTCTCACTTTATTTGAGTTAGCTATTTAAAGCCCATGCTAAGTGCGCTGCTGGCTGCGCAGGGGAGCAAACACACACTCCTCTCACACGCTAAAACCACACCGACCCACAAATAATCCCGCTCCTATTTTCAATTTGGTGGGCACAGCCTGCAGGGCTGACAGGAAAAATGTTCTGATTTTCTTTTCGTCATTTGACGCTTTGCACAAAAATTGGTTTGTTTCTCATCAGCTTTGATGATAAGATTACATATAGTGGTGGAGAGTTCACTAAACAGTTTACAGTCAGAGGTTGCCAGAGGTAAATAAGCAACATAACTAATTAATTACTCAAGTACTGTACAATTTTGAGGTAAACTTAACTGCACTAATGTAACGATGCTTACATGTGCACTACTGTTCAAAATTACATTAATCAGAAACACAGTCTAGACATTGTTAATGTGGTAAATGACTATTCTAGCTGGAAATGGCTGATTTTTAATGGAATATCTCCATAGAGGTACAGAGGAACATTTCCAGCAACCATCACTCCTGTGTTCTAATGCTACATTGTGTTAGTTAATGGTGTTGAAAGGCTAATTGATGATTAGAAAACCCTTGTGCAATTATGTTAGCACATGAATAAAAGTGTGAGTTTTCATGGAAAACATGAAATTGTCTGGGTGACCCCAAACTTTTGAATGGTAGTGTATGTAAAGCAAACATTCTGAAAGGTGCTTTTCTACATGATGATTCACTTTTTTATGCTATTTTTATATTTGGCTACTTATTGTTATGTAATTATAGTAAAAAAAAAAAAAAAAAGCTGGTTCAGCCTGACCTCACGTGACAAATCTGTCAATATAAACTCAGTCGAACCACAGAAATTCTTTATAAACTCTGATGGAAATGTTTTCCACACTACTTATAGGATAGAAAGCCACAAACAGATTTTTAAGGCATTATTTCTAACTTCAGTAGTTGTTCAATTTTTAATCATTAGTTTCCACTGAGGAGAGTGGCTTGTTTGAGATTTATGTGCTGAACATGAAACACAAAATATTGCTCCAGCAGAGAAGCATCAAAAACATATTTTGGGGGTGTGGCACACTTTCACATGCAGATTATCCTCATTCATTCACACACACACACACACACACACACACACACACACACACACACACACACACACACACACACACACACACTCAGACTCATTCACACACACGTCAGTCAAGATTTCTAGCCTACGTGCACTCAGGCACATGCTGAGAAAACAGTGGCTTTATAGCCGTCCTCTTCATTGCATTTTATCTACAATAGCTGACTGAAACACACTGTTTCACGCACACACACAAAAGGTCTGGGTCCTTGGGTATCAGCGTCAATCTTAATGAACCTGTCTCCAGGGGGCGGGGCCAGGGTAATGTCCCACACAAAGAGCTCCCGCTGGGCCGTCAAGCCAACCAGAGGCCAACAGATTAACTTGCATTACATCAGCATCCCCACAATACACCTAATGAGGGAGGGATTATGTGTGAGTTGGCATTGCATCACTAATTAAATGCACTGACTCACTTTTTGCTGATTCAGTGTGTGTTCTGCTGTGCAAAAATGGGACCCACACGCAGGCAGACGTGCATATCTTAACATATATTTTGCACCAATAAATATTTTAAATTTACAACAGTTCATATGATTGTGTGTGATACAAAAGAGCTTCATATTGTTGAACCTGTTGAAGTTTCTCTCAGCATTGTAGCTTTTTCAGGTCTTTGTTTTGGTTTTATAGCCCACACAATAACTTTTTTGGTTAAGTCTCACCTCTTTCATAAGTGGTGTTCCCAGCAGCAGGCAGCCCTTTTTGAGCAAAAAAACAAAAAAAGTTAGTACCTCAGTACATCACCTGCCCAGATCCAAACAGCAGACAAACTCAGTGACTAACTGAAGAAGAAAGTGGAGCATTTAGCAACTAAAGAGGCAGATATTTTTTCTCAGGAGTTGGTAGAGAACAGAAACACGATGGCAGATGAGTGAATTTTACACAAATGCTGCTGCTTTACTTTTGTTGCACTATTGGCGCATGTGTTTTACAAGGAACTACACATGAATATGGAGTTTTCAACTGTTATCATGGCCCCCAAGGGGCCAAAAACAAAAAACAGACAAGAAATACAGTTGAAGCAATTTAAGGCCAATTCATGGTTTCATCATCTGCCCATGACCTTGTGGACATCTGCACAAGGATGTGCGTGCAGCGCAAAATTTGAGACAACACAGGCTGTCCACACAGTAACTTCACAAAGTACACATGCCAGAAAATTAAACTGGACACTCATTTACTGTGTATGTATGTCGTGATGCTTGTACTATATTCCACATGCTGTTCTTGTTAAGCATTTGCACACATGGCTGTTTTTTGTTGCTTTTTTTACATTGTCCAGCCAAACACAATCAACACGGCTCTTCTTCTTGCTGTCAGAAGCTTTCCATCAAGTTTCCCAGCATGCATGTTGCCCACATGTGCAATCTGCCAATTATAGTATGTTTAACAGTGAATGTAAGTCACAGTGAATGTGAAGTTGCTCTCTGAGGTGTCTGACTACTTGGATCTTCCTTTTGCTATTTTGGCCATCAGTGCAGTCTGTCATAGTAGACTGTTTCCTTCTACAGGAACTCGAGGCAGACGCGAGGTGACACAAATTTTTGGAGGACTGGCCCCCTAAGCTGGGTCATTGAAAGAATTTAGTCTTTCTGTTTCCATTCTGGTGTAGGTTCTAGATCATATGTACAAGATGAACATAGACCCTGGATCTGAAAAGTTAATCCATCGTGAAAGTGCCTTAAACCTGCATTCTGTCTAACAGCCAGCAGGGGGCGACTCCTCGGGTTGCAAACAGAAGTCAGATTGTACAGAAGTGTAGCAGAAAATGACCGAAGTTCTTTCTTGATCTGTTACCTCAGTAAACATTTTCCTTTGAGTCTATGGACTGAGCCACTACTTTAAGCCTGTTTTATGCTTACCGCGTCCCCGGGGTCCGTGCGGCTCCACGCGGACAAATTACGTCATTTTCGCACCCAGGCACCCTCCAACGGTCCTTCTCACGCGGAAAATTTCCGCGCCGTGCACCTCCAAATTTTCTAACTATGCGGACGGAGCCGCACAGAAAAACATGGCAGAGGGCCAGGACCTACTCCTAGCTGAAGTCTAAAAATACGTGCACTGATATGATTCATCACACAGAGATCACCATGGTAACCATGATATAAACAATTCATGGTGTGAAATGAAAACTAACTTCTGAAATGCTTTTATTTGGTAAAATGCCATGTTGTAAGTGGGGTAAACAACTCTAGTTTAGTACTAGAGTAGACCGGGTAGATGTGTGTTTGTGATACACTGCCCCCTGCAGTTTGGGAGCAGACGCTGCACGGAGTATAAATGCACACATGTTCTCTAGCGTGGATTTTCGTGTGGCTTATTTCCGTGCGGCTCGTCCGTGCAGAAAGTATAACCCAGCCTTTAGGGGGATGGTTCCTCTGCAAAAAAGTTAGGGTCATTCTAAAATGGACCACAAGTTTCTGCAGTGGAAAACACCTTACTGATATTTTACTCTCCAAGTTAAATCAACATCTACCGACCCAAGAGAAAACTACGGTCATACTGTGTATTCTCTTACTACAAAACTATTGTTGTGTATCTCAAAATGATGTCCAATTTCAACCAGAAACAGCAGCAGATATGTGAGTTTGTCTGTTTTTTTATTTTGATATAAACTGTGAAACAGAGGACTTCATCTTTTGTCAAGAGAACTCACATGTTTGTTGGGAGAATGTAATAGGCTGACGAACTGTTGTTTGTCTTCTCGTGACCTCAGGGTTTAGGACACGGTCCATGTGATCACAAAATGAGTCTGGCCATAGACTTGCACTATTTTGTTAGAATTTCAGCTGCACCCATTTTCAGTTTCACCTTGTGGCAAAGTAGTTTGATCTTGTGGGTGATTTAGTCCAGTTTAATCTGGATGAAGTTGTTTTGTTGTGCTACTTTTGTTAGGAGATTCCTATCATAACAGAGAAATCATAGACAGCAATTCTATCAGAGATGAAACAAAGAAATGACACACTATTTGTGTTAGCGTGTGGCTTGAGTTTTTGCTTTGTGTGAAAGCAATCTGTTTTTGTGTGTCTCTTTGTGTTGTTTCCTGCTTCTCTCCACAGTGTTTTATTAGACCCGACGTACCTCTGGTTCACGTTTCAACTTTGTTTTTTTCCATCTTTAGTTTCAGTCTCATTCTTTCTCCTCTTCTCTTTTATTTCCTGTCTTTTATTTGGCCTCTCTCGCACACGTAAAAACTTTACAGAATGAGGGAACAAAGTGTTGAGTGTATGAGAGTCTCCTGCAGAGAGAGACACATTCTGCCTGTCTCGTTTGGCTCTCTGCATCCATCTTTCTTCCCCTTTTCCTTCCTTTCTCTATCAGTATTCTCATTCAGCACTTCTACCTCATATGTTTTGGGTGCCATGACCCAGATTTCTGTTTGTCAAGGAAGAAAAAGCACAGCATGAAAGGAGGCTGTGACTTAAAGTCAAATCAGCAATTAGAAATCAATGAACTTATTCATTGGAGAAATAATAAGAAACAGGATTGTTCTGCACGTAGAGAAGGGTGGTAAGAGTGAGAAATGTAATGAGAAGGGCGGACTGAAATAGAAACAGGGTCGTTTAGGGTGGCAGCACAATGGGCACTCGTCTGGAGAGTCTCCAGTGTCTGCACTTGCTGCCCCACATCTTTCCTCAGACTAAACCCGGGGTTGCTCGGGGTAACTGTGGATAACAAAGGGGCGAAAGGCATCCGGTGCTACTGTCCGCCCATCTCCAACTACAACTGAGGAACAGACTTGTGTGGGTGTAGTTAATGTCAGAGAACAATGTTCAGAAAACAGCAGTTACTCTCCATTATGCTGTGATCAAACCACTTGATATGAGCCTGATAATTACAGTGTGACGCAACAGAAGTCAGTCGACCAAGTGACAACTACCACTAAGTAACTTTAAGTACAATGCAACTGAACGCTGCTCGGGTATCATCTTCTCTCTAGAGACACATTAAAGACACTAACTCAACATTTTCTTTAACAAACTGTTGTGGTCTCAATCTCAATATTTGAGCCGGTCATTTAGTGAAGTTTTACTCTGTTAATAAGATTTATGGAATTATAGATGACTTTGATGCCCAACATGTTGTCACTGATTGCTCCCATTGAAGTCTTACCTTTAAAAAAAACTTTATTTTCTTCAGACTTGCAGCTCTACTGTGTTTAGATTGAAGGAGTTACACTAACTACTGATGGGCTGAGACTACAGTAGGTTTGGGCTGATTTACCAAGTTTCAACCTTCCCAACAACCAGATGAGAAATCTAATCTCAAATCTTGTTTTGAAGCAATGATTCAGTCATAAACCTCGCAAACTGCTTGCACACTCCTCTGAGCAACCATGATGACATTAAATATGCTTGAGATTCATGAGTTAAAGCCTATCTGGTTCTGATGATCAAACTAGCACCCAGAACAATGTGAGCTGTTGCCAAGCAACACAACATTTTAGTCCTTAAGGCTAACGTTAGCTACAAAAATTGATTCTTAAAATCTCACCTCCAATTCTTGCTGAGGAACAGAAAAGCCACAATGAATTCATCTCCCTAATCGTTTTCTAATCCAGACTCTTTTAAGCCGCTGCTTTAGTTTATTTACGCTGCGAAGGAGGCGGAGTTATGTGATGATCAGTGTTGGTTTGTCTGTCTATCTGTCTCTCTGTTAGCAACAACACTCAAACACGGATCAACAGATTTGGATGGAATTTTCAGGGAAGGTCAGAAACGACACAAGGACCAACTGATTTGATTTTGGCAGTGATCCTGCATATAGTCTGAATCCACAACTGGATAGCTGGCTCTAAACTGAAAAGATAACACCAACCAAAAGCTGCACCTCTGTGCTTTAAACTCCAACACAAATTACTGCTTCCATCCCCATATACAGTCTATGTGATCTATCAAAGCAGCGTCTGACGGCCTCAAGATGAGTGTCAAAGTTGATATGTCTACTCTCCCTGACTTTAATAACTTCTACTACATGTTCAATTACAGTGGCCCACACAGGCACAGAACGCTGTTCGTGCAACAAAAGAGCAGATAAAGAAGAATCAATTTATTGTTGCTGAATCATGAAAACAGTCACTGCACAACACATGAGAGAAGATAGTATTGATCTGCATTAATGTGTGTCAATGCAAGTATTCATATCACTGTATCTGTACAAAAATGATTTGTAGTCACGTCCTGGCATTGGGGTTGTGTGTTTTAGTCCAGAAATTTTGCTTTCAATCAGGAAAAGCATGACCAGAAATATGAAATAATGATACTATGAATGCTAGACAAGTTTATGACCTTAACTGCATTTGACAGTTTTCGTTACTTGCGAGATTTTCATACTCTAGTGCAACATTTCTTTGGCATTACCTGTTAACTAGTTATATCACCAGTGCACAAAAACCAAGGTTCATTCTCACAGAAGTTTGCGTTTGTCTTCTTTGAAAATTTCCCCGCTGCGAGATCAATAAAGGTTTAATCTATCTATCTTTTAGCAGATTTTGCAGAGATGACAACTGAAGCTTGGTTGAACCTCATTCATTGCTTTTTAAAGTCACTCTCATCATCATAATCAGGACGCTATTTTAGTTTATGAATGTAATACTTTCAGTTATGTGACACTATTTCTACTGGCATTTGAATTTTATCTCTTGCTCAGCTAAGGTCTAGCCATAATCTTAGCTGATGATATTATTTGGGTTCCAGTATAACTGTCAAAGAAAATAAACAGTTTCATCCAGCATGATTTGTCATTTGTTTCAGTCATCCAGTGTTACAGGGTAATAGGTCACCAACACAGTCAGTCCTCATGACTTTGTTAACAGGCAGTGTAAACTGGGGAGTTAGGTCACAAATTTAGGATTACAAAATTTAGGATTACTTAATTATCAGGATAATTTTCAAAACCCTCTGAAAAGTCCTCTTATCTAAAAGTAGCTCCTCTTTAACTCGGTTCATTTAACCAGCTAACTTAATAATCCTACCTTGTGAGACGGGCCTCAGGCATGATTCAGATCAAAGCTAACAAACTACAGGGGTGAGTGTGTCCTTACTCTGCTGTCAGCTGCTCGAGTTTACTGAACTTTACTATGATAATTACCAGATGTGGTCCTGAAATGGATAATTTGTGTCACAGCGTCCTATACAAAGCTCCTGGATCAGAACTCATCTCCTGCTGACCTCTACTGAGAACCTAACTTCTTCTTTCTACCTGGAACAGCTAATTGTGTCAGACAGAACTGATGAAATCTCACGGTCGTCTTACTTTTCTCATTACTGAACAGAGGTGAGCATTCAGGCCGAGCCCAGCCAGTGTCAGCTGTCAGCGACTCTGTCTCCACGCTGTCGTCCGGCCCTCCTCCTCCAGACTCCCAGACTGTGTGCGCTATGATGTCATACTGTGGCGGGGGTGTGTTGGGGGTGTGTTTGGGGGTGTGTTTGGGGTGTTGGGGGAGAAAGGCGTGGGGGAAAGCTAACAATGATGACTGAACCCTTGACCTTATGGTCGTGACCTTCTAGCACAGAGTCACTAGCTGGGTGTAGCCTCTCCGTGGCAGACCCCTCACGTGGCGGCTAGCCTGCTGTTAGCATTAGCATAGGCTAATGACCCGGGGTCTTGACCTGGAGGGCAGAAGGTCGAGGGAAGACCCTGAGCTGACACCTCCTCTTCTGAGTGCTCACATATCTGCATACAAAGCCCAATCAACTGCACAACAAAAACTGAAAAACAGAAAAACAGGTAACTCGATGCACAGTCACACACTTCACCTCATACACTCCTTCAGCCACGATTACAGGAATGCATGCATGCACACACAATCCCATCCAGGTAGGGTTACCGCTAACATAAACATCTACACCCAAAGAAAACAATACACTCTCTCGAGGACACATTCCTGTATCCTGTATCCTGAGCCCTGCCACTGATAAGCGTCTTGTGTGACTGGGACACATGGGCTGAGTTTGGGCTAATTCAGCACCTGGGAACCCCTCCGCTCTCGTCCTCCACCCCTGTCTAACTCCCTCTTTGGGAACAAGCCCAGCCTTGTGCAACTCCCAACAATGTCAGTGACACTCTACACTGCCCCATTGCCACTAATTGTTAGCTCACAATGCTTCCTGGTATTGTGTTCAACAATGCCCACTCTGAATAGAGAGTCTAACCTACTTGTATTGTCGCTAATTGGTTTCTTGAGAGGAGTAGAAAATGGGGAGAGAAAGGGAGAGAAGAGATGTTGGTAATGGACTGCAGTTTCATTGGAGTTGCCAGTAAATAGAGTTCACAAAGGGCTTTGTGGGGTCGAGGGCCGAGGGTCGGAGGTGAAAAAGAAGAGGTGCACCTGCACTCTCCACAGGCCGACAATGAGCTTATTCAGCTGCTCTGCCCAGCAGGATGATGGAGGACGGAGGCAGTGGCTGTCCCATAGCCCTGAAGAGACACCCGGACATATACAAACACACAGTGAGACACAGAATTAAAAGGCAGAAAGAGGGACACGGGGTGAAAAAGACTGTCCTTAGCTTCACATGCTGCATAGATGCAACTATTAATGCAGTGTTTTGAAGCCTTTGCGAAGCCAAAAAGCACAGTGGAGGAAAAACATGAAAATGAAGATGACCGAAGTCAAGAAGAAAGGAAAAAGGAAGAAAAATGAAGACAGGGAAAAGATATGAATGATAAAAGAAGAAAGGAACAAGGAAAGATAATGTGAGGGAGAAAGGAAGGGGAAAAGGGTAACAAAGACAGAATGGAGCCAAAGTGAGAGGAAAGGCAAAAAATAAATGTAAAGTGGGGGAAGAGAAGAAAAAGAAAACTATAAGAGAAATGGAGAAAAGAGAACAATACAAACAGACTAGCAGGAGAGAAAGAAGAGAAGAGAGAATAAAATATGAAAAATATAGAAAAAATATAATGCAACTGAGAAAGGAAGATGACAAGACAAAAAGATGCAAAGGATAAAAGAAGCCAGGAACAAGGAACCGAGATGAGAGGAAGAGAAAAGCTAGAAAATGAGAAGGAATTTAGAAAACAAAGGGAAATGTAAAGAAAAAGGCTAGAACGGGGTAAGAACGAAGAGTGTACAGAGACAAAAATGTAAGATGAAATAAAAAGTGAATAAGAATTAAAATACATTTTGGCTTGTTGTACTTTTTTCATGGGAATCTTCTCCACCATTTTTGTGCACCTGGCTAAAGGATGGGATGTTTCTCTTGAGTTTTAAGAAAACTTAATATGCACATAGCAGATGTCATGATTATTCTGTTATGGATTAGAAACCTTTGGTGTCATATTTTACCAACCTGTCTGTGCTCCCTATGGAATGAAATTCACCTATCTGGTCATTTATACTCACTCATGGTGCTTTTCTATTAGCACCTACTCGGCTCAACTCTACTTGGTTTGTGAAGTTTTCCATTAGGATGTAGTACCTGGTTCCAGGTACTATTTTAGTACCTACTCGGCCGGGGTTCCAAGCGAGCTGAGTCGAGTCGATAATGTGATGTCTACAGAGTGCAGGCCACTGATTGAACAGGTAGTGACAACACACGACAGCGACTCCTTCATGAAAACTAGTGAGTTTTTTGTGACTTCATGAAACTTTTACATGAGTTATCCCATTGGTGGCAAGCTCACTATAAATAAACAAACATATTTTGAAAGTAATGTCATTGTCTCCTGTATGCAGACGATAAGCTAGCCAGTTAGCCATCGATGCTAACTCAGTGGCAGACCGCCGTGCTTTGACGACGCCACCCACGATGAGGTGGTACTCATTTGTAATGAAAACGACCTAAACCAAGTCGAGCCAAGTAGGTGCTAATGGAAAAGTGCCATTATACAACCATTCAAAAGTTTGGGGTCACCCAGACAATTTCATGTTTTCCATGAAAACTCACACTTTTATTCATGTGTGAACATAATTGCACAAGGGTTTTCTAATCATCAATTAGCCTTTCAACACCATTAGCTAACACAATGTAGCACTAGAACGCAGGAGTGATGGTTGCTGGAAATGTTCCTCTGTACCTCTATGGAGATATTCCATTAAAAATCAGCCGTTTCCAGCTAGAATAGTCATTTACCACATTAACAATGTCTAGACTAGATATCTGATTCATTTAATGTTATCTTCATTGAAAAACTGCTTTTTTTTTTTTCAAAAACAAGAGCATTTCTAAGTGACCCCAAACTTTTAAATGGTAGTGTACCTGTTCCTGTCTTTCCCCTGTCTGTCTGATACCAGACAAGGGATACATAACATTGCTGGCTTCATCAATCTGTTAAGAAGACTGGCTCCTTTCCTTCGAAACATAAACTAGGTTGCTTAAATGTTATTGTTCCTTACAGTTTCATCCAGACATATTCACCACAGTGAGATACCACGTCAAGAATCATTTAGAAGTAATAAATGAAGTTACTTCTGTTATTCCCACGTGCATAAGTGTGCACAACTGTCTCTCTTTGGTAATGCTCATATGGGTCCTGTAGCTGTTCAATGCTTCACGTATGTAAAAAAAATTCAGAGGAAAGACTCCTACAAACAGCTGAAAGCACCAAACTGAACTTCACCTCCTATTGGCATTTTGTCAGAACCTAATTACCTTCATTATTGGTGAGTCTCATTAAACTGATCTTTTAGAGTCTCTGCCTTCATCTGCAAGAAAGTTCAAATTTTATAGATATGTAAAATTGTAAAGGAAAGTTAATGAGAAAAGTGGTTTGAGATTATAGTAGCAAATGGTGTGTTTTGTGCTCTCTGTAATATGTCTTTGAACCACTACTAGTGATGAAATGTGTAAAAATTCTTTGTCAAATTGCTTCACAAAACTTGAGGTATGTGGCTGCTCAGTGTGACAGCATGCAGTTCAGACTTTTGCTTTGTTGAAAGTGATAAAGAATGTTACAAGTTCTGAGCTACTAGGGTTTCTGACACAACTTTTAGGAATTGTAAGGGACTATACTGTGGCACTACAGGGAAACTACTGTACTGTAGAATTTTACTTGTACTGGTTAATATTCTGGGTGTATCTCTGCTGTTGTTTTTTTGTTGTTGGATCAGTCTCAGGCACTTTGTTGGCTTCTTTTTTTTAAAATGACCATCAGGTTTTTGAAAGCTGGTGGACCATAAGGAGATGTTCACTGAATTCATGTGTTTCAGATGTGATCAGACCGCTATCGTTGGATATCATTCTCACACTTGGTCAACCTCCAGTAAGCTCAATACGCTGGTATCACCCATATATGCATTATTATCTCATTTTATGGAGTTTGCACTAACAAAGATGTCAGCATTTGAAGGTTGGAGGGGTTGGTGGAGGAGTAAGTCTGCCGTTTGTCAAAGAAAGGCCTATTTGGTAGGTGTTCATGGTGATGATTCCATTGGAGATTTTACATGTACTTATTCACATGATTGCAAGAGGTCACTGACCACATGTGTGGGAATGAAGTGCACTGATAATGGCCATTTAATGAGCTGATAATGTCCCAACTGGGCAGAGAAATTTAAAGTATTGTTATATTAAACTGCAACACTGGTAGTAGCAGAGATCATTTGACGAAAAGGGGGAAGATATAAAAAGGAGCAAACAGTAAACTGTTAGACAGGTTAGAGGAAAACAAGAAGAATGGTACAAATAGAAAGGAGAAGTCATGCACCAAGGAACATGAAAAAAGGAAAAATATGTGGGGAGGTAAAAGAAAAGATAGGTGTAAGAAAAGAAGAGAAAGAAGACAAGTGATGAAAATAGTAGAAGACAAAGAGGAAGGAAAAGTGACAAAACTGAGGAAAACAGTAGGAAAGTGTGTACAAGTAGAAGAAAGAGGGAACAGTGGAGGTAGAACCAAGAAGTGGAGGAGATGGTGAGGACAATGGCAAGAAACAATGGAAGAAAAAGGGAAGAGGAGAAAAGCAAAATGTGGACAGAAGAGTGGAAGAAAAAGGGACACAAACTGAGTAAAGTAAGTAAGTAATAGACAAAGGAGAAGATGGGAATAATGGAATAAAATGGAAGCAAGGATAAATAGATGAAAATGGTAAGAAGAATGGAAGAAAATAAGCTAATAAGCTGCATTTTGGCATTTGAGCTTGTGTCTGCAAAAATCTTCATCCACATCAAAACTCCAGAACAGGTAAAATGGAAACCAGAAAACATTTTGAACAAATTGTTTTGTAAAGTTCACTTGTCTGGCATTTGACTTTTATTGTGGTAGTGGAGTAGAGACAGTCGCGAAATGTGGAGGAAGACAAAGAATTAACATGGAGCAAATGTCCAGCCAGCTGGAGGTCAAACTGGGGACTCAGCTGCTCAGGGTGTTTTAGCTCCCACCACTCAGTCACTGGGTCACCCCCTGAAACAACTAATAATTCAAGTAAGAAAAAGTTTTTAGTTGACAGGGCTTAGACATTTTGCACAGCACACACCCTTTCACTCACAGCAAGCTGTCCACCATCTCGCTCTGTCAAGGAGTCAAACTGTGTGAAGTCAAACTTGTGGCTGTGGAAGACACTTTTAATTATGGGGTAGGATAGAAATACACCAGCAAATTTTGGGAAGTCGTTCCTTTTCTCAGAAACAGTAACTCTCATCAGCTGTTTTACTGTCAGTATCTGTGGTGAATTATTCTGCTATTCAACCATAGACTGTCTCTAAAAGATGGGTTAAATAGAGCCAATATGGATGTGCCTTAAACCTGCATTCCCTCGAGCAACCAGCAGGGGGCGAGTCCTTTGGATGCAATAATAATGAGTTCATGGTCTGAATTTGTTTAAAGTAAAAGAGATGAAAAGCAAAGGGCTGCACTAGCTTGTGATTCACAGGTTGCTATGAAAGCACCTTGTGCGGTGTCCTCAGGTTCTTCAGTCAGATCTGCTGCTCGCTCATTACAGCTTGTTTCTGATATAAAAGACTGATATAATGACAGTCAAATGCTCAACTTAAGGGTTCAGAACATTAGTCCACAAACCTATGGGTGGCATTGAGGTCGCTACATCCACCTTTTATGTACTGTTTGCAGATTCTGCACCTGCTGGAAGATGAGTCCATTCTGTTCCTCTTGCATTCAGCTGTTTAGAAAGAAGACAATAAACCATTTTCCAAAGCATTTGTCTTATTTTGTATCTTTTTATTGTTTGATATTATTAACCTTTATATTACTTTTTTTTTAAGAAAAAATAACCTTTATATTACTAAACAATTAGACATTGTCACTCACAGTTTGTGACCATTTGCAACTTAGAGAATTAGAATTGAGAATAATTAAGAACTGGAATTGATTCACAGTAAAGGTAAAATACAAATGATGCCCAATCCGATGCCACTGTCCATTAATTCTTCATTATTAATTGATCAATTTCTCTGAAATAACAACACAGAATTCATATTTTTTTGGTGTGTAAAATGCATTCTACTCCAGACACAAAACAGCCACTCCATTGTCGTTGGACTTCTTTACAATCCAATGTCATTTAATGGTAGAAGGTTTAGAATGACACGTAATGTGGCGGAGCGTCCACACGGACACGCAGACAAACTGAGATTAGGTAACAGAGTGGAATGGAGCTCAGCCTGTGACTTGTCACAATAGGACAAGTACAGTTGTAATATTGATGACTGGATTCCACCTCAGGAGATCCTGCTTTGTGCATACTGATTCACAATCATGGCACGCCTAATGGAACTGGGCGATGGCTAATTTCAGATGCTTGCTGTGAATAAAGTTCTATCGCTGTTTTTGTCATTGTGGTTCTTCTTGGTCCTTGTTTTCTTCCTTTGTCACATATATGACAATGTTTCTACAATGCTCTGTTATTACAGTACACGATACAATGCCAAACCAGTGTTTATCACATTTACACACACTGGAACACATTTTGGAAAAGCTCTGCTTTTCCAAAATGTGTTCCACTAACAGGAGTTAGTGTGAACATGATCCAAAGTTGAGGGAAGCACTGATACAACCCACCTACACAGGTGTGAGAAAACAGGTGTGAGCTTCATCTCTATATAGTAATGTGTCACAAGTTGATTCTGTCTGTATATAAATATACACTACTTTTCAAAAGTTGGAGGTCACTTAGAGATGTCCTTATGTTGGAAAGAAAATCAGTTTCTTTCTATGAAGATAACACTAAATGAATCAGAAATACAGTCTAGGCATTGTTAATGTGGTAAATGACTATTCTAGCTGGAAACGGCTGATTTTTAATGGAATATCTCCATAGGGGTACAGAGGAACATTTCCAGCAACCATCACTGCTGTGTTCTAATGCTACATTGTGTTAGCTAATGGTGCTGAAAGGCTAATTGATGACTAGAAAACCCTTGTGTAATTATGTTAGCACATGAATAAAAGTGTGAGTTTTCATGGATAACATGAAATTGCCTGGGTGACCCCAAACTCTTGAACGGTAGTGTATGCAGGTCTAACTACGCTAACTACTAACATCATTGCCTCACTTTCCTGAATACCATAAAAGCTCAGCTACTTCATCAAAGACATGGAGACAAACATTGGTTTTCATGAATGAAACTCCATGTTTTATTGGCCTATCCATGCACTCTGATATCCTAACTACACTGAAAATGTATCTCGACCACAAGAAGGAACTGCCCCACTGCAACGCTCATAACAGGCTTGTGAGAATTTTCTGAAGTTAACTGAATGTTTGGGTTTGGACATTTGGGTTCTGGATTGTTAGCTGGACAAAAAAAGATATTTTAAAGTCTTAGCTATCACTTCACCTTGTGACCAATCATGTGCCTTTCAGGGGACTGTTTTCCAAAGGAGAAAGCTGTGAATACCAGCGATTACTTAGAATCATATTCAGTTGTTCACCCTGGCGTCTATGATCGCAGCTGTTGTGAGGTCAAGGAAATCTGCAGTGAGAATCCTTAACTTATTATTCATAAAAAATGCTGCAATGCTCTGTGAAGCTTTAACATACAATAGTTTAAGTCAGCCTACACTCAGAAGGGTTTGTTATGTGAAACCTCTGACCTTGTTACTCCCACCAAAGAAATACCTCAGATCCCCCCAAAGCAGCACAATCACACTAATGTCATGAGAGATTTCTTATGAAATGTTCTATTGATGGAACATACAAGGTGGCAAGAGAAAAAGTTAAAGTCTGGTATGCAACAAAAATAAAACATGCAAGGTAAATGCAAAGAAATAAGGGAAAGCATTCATTTATTTGCCACTTTTGTTTTTGTTTGTTTGTGTAAAATGTGCAAATTCAAATTTTTGTATCGCAGGAGTTTACTTTCTTTTATTATCCTCCTGCTTAGATAAACCCCAGATAACTAATGCTTTACATTTCTGTCATTTACATATCAAAACGACTTCTGCTCAGTACATGCACAGTTTGAATACTGGCCTGGAGTGTCTGCTCATTCCCTGAGCACCAGCCAAGATTCTTCCTCTTTGGGCTTGGGGAGTATATCAGATCTTTCAAGTCATGGGACTCGTGTCCAAGCAAACTCATGAGTCACTGAAGCTTTTTTTGATTCCAAACTCTCTGTGGCTTGATTCAGATGCACCAAGTTTTTTTTTTTTTTTTTTTTTTTTTTTTTGCCAGTAGCTAAAATACAAGCTGATAAACTTTGCCACACCCCTGCACAGTTCAACACAGTCCAGTCTGCACCTTATAAGGACACAGAGCTCATAAGCCTGTGTTTCGGTGCATTTAGGAAGGTTCCTTTGTTTTCTTTTGAAAGACAGAAGTGAACTATCATTGAACTTATTTGGTATTTTTCACTTAATGTTTGAAACTCGACTATTAACAGAGCAATAAGAATCATGTAGTTATTCCCCACTAGCTCATGTTGTTAATCTCTCTTTTTTACCAGATACCACTGCCTCTCATTTTCTCCTGTTTTCTTAGTCCATTTTTGGTATCTCTTCTTATTCCATGGCCTAGTTTTCGTACGTCTCCCTAAAAGAAATCTACAATAACTTTAATGAACAACAGATAACTTTTACGCTGTCTTTTCAATTCACACGCACACACACACACACGCACACACACGCACACACACGCACACACACACACACACACACACACACACAGACCTATAAACATGCATTCGGAGAAAGCAAACACACACTGAGACACACTCCTGTGTACGTTATATATTGCTATGAAGTCCCAAGGCCATGTTTTTGTTTCCGTTGTAAATGTAACAGGGTAAATTCAGCCGCTGCTGACAGAGGAGTCCAGGCGCTGGAGACACTCCCAGAATGTAAAGCCTGCAGTGCTGCATGGTTACACTCACTGGGAAGGGTGTGTGTTGCAGTGTGTGTGATGTATCTATATCTCTGTGTGTGTTTGTCAGTTTGTCTGTGTGCAGATGTAAATGGAAAACACTTTAACGTGGGGACAGTCCCTGAGATCTCAATAACATTAGAACCATGAGCATTATTTTGATATTAAATATAATTCATTGGTCTCAATACAATGTGTAGTGAAATGTTTAGTCAGCAAACTGCAGTGATAGTGCATCTCTGTATCCTAAATCGCATTTATATTTCTGGTTAAGTGTGTTGGCTACATGAGGTGATGAGCAATTCCTCAAAACTACATAATCAGACAACAAAGATGCATACACTCTGCCAAAACTGTGCTTGGCAACTGTGGCTTGTGTTCTCCTACATGTTTTTGACATTGGTGGACATGCTTGAGCTTCACTCTTTCACCCTCTGATCTCCAACCAGTATCTGGGTGTTTTATTTATTTGTTGTTTTTCTACTCTATCACTTTTAAAAAAAAATCACTATGGACTCATTTTTCACTGCAGTATAAAGTCCTGCATCTCCATACAAACATCAAAATCATGGTCAGAAGTAGAGAGAACTTGAAAATGTTTTTTGAGCAGTATAAATGCAATAAATCATAAAAAATTCCAAAAAAAAATGAAAAAAAAACTGGAACCAACATGCACAATATTTTTCAAGGATTCAAGGATATTTATCGTCATTGCATTTCTGCAATGAAACTTTGTTGTTCCAAGTGTGCACGGATGTTTCCATTTTTGTCTCCTATTTGCTCAGTTCATCTAAGTCACTAATTGCTGATCAGCTGCACAGAAGAGCAAGTGCAAAGTGCAAATGATTAATTTTTGGTTCATTTTTATATGACAGATACAGAATAAAATATTCAGATGTGGTCAATTTTCCCCAGAGATGTGCACGTCACACATGATTAATTGAAGGTCTGTTCGAAAGTTGATAAGTCAGTGATGTCCGCTGTTTTTACAGTTCCTGGTTCTGATTAATGGATAAAGATAACACGCCTTTCAAACCCGTCGTCAGGCTTGGATGTTCAGAGTGATAAACAGCACCACATGTACAATTTATTATCAAGCAAAGTCAAACATTGCTTCAGACATCTATATCATGGAGGGAAGGAAAAAAAATGTAAACTGGATGCAGGACAGTCAACTTATGACAGATGGATCTAGTATAGACAGTATAGCAGTGCAATGATGCCGCATTTACATGGTTTAAAACAATCTCAGTTTACATTGTCTTGGCACGCAACATCTGAATGCTTACTTCTCTAAAGCCCCTTTCAGATATGCACTGCTTTACATTAATCAGTAAGCGATTGGACATGGTGGCTTCATTTTTGGATGAGCCTCCTGGTGACTTCTCTCGTAAAGTCATGACAGCAAACTTGGTTGGAAGTACACTACCTGTCCAAGAAAAAAATGGGCAACTGGATTTAACTAAGCAAATAGGTAAGAGCCTTCCATTGGATAATTACTGTAGTGATGAATATGTTTCAGCTGCAACAACTTAGTTAACCCTAGCTGATGCAGGGAGGAGCTACTCATTTGTTAAACAACCATGTTGGAAGACATATCCTGTGGTCATGGAAGGGATGTTAATCTGTCTCAGAAGGGTCAAATTATTGGCCTGCATCAAGGAAAGAAAACAACTAAGGAGATTTCTGAAACTACCAAAATCAGGTTAAGAACCGTCCAACGTATTATTAAAACCTGAAGGATAGTGGTGAGTGGTGGTCATCTTTGAGGAACAAATGTGGTCAGTCATGTGGTCTGATGAGTCCAGGTTTACCCTGTTCCAAAGTGATGGATGCATCAGGCTAAGAAGAGAGGCAGAGGAAGTGATGCACTCATCACCTCTAGTGTGGGGGTTAGGGTTATGATCTTGGGTTGGTCAGGTTCAGCAACGTTATATTCCCAGAGAATGAGGTCAGCTGACCAAGTATACTAAAAAATACCAGGTCTTTCCATCAATGGAGTTTATCTTCCCTGATGGCACAAGCATGTTCCAAGATGACGAATCCAGGATTCATGAGGCTCACATTGTGAATGAGTGGTTCAGGGCGCATGAGACATCATTTTCACACATGGATTGGCCTCCAGAGTCCAGACCTCAGGCCCACTGAGAATCTTTGGGATGTGCTGGAGAAGACTTTGAGCAACGGTCCGACTCTCCCATCATCAGTACAAGACCTTGGTAGAAAATTAATGCAACTCTGAACATAAACAAATGCTGTGACTTTGCAGAAGCTTATCAAAACGACGCCACAGCGAATGTGTGCCACACTCAAAGCTAAAGGAGGTCCAACAAAATATTAGCATGTGCAAAGTTTTTTTGGACGGGCAGTGTAGTAACATTCTATGTCACTTTCAACATGCCACAAGTCTCAGCAGTTATAATGGACATAAAGAACATTGCCCAGGTGAGTTTTGTTGTCTTTGCGGTAGTGTTGCTTACGTATGGACAGAAGCGTTGCAGTGTGTGTCAGAATGAAGCTGTGAAGAACATGAACATAAAAGTGACCTATGTCTGAATGAGAGAATGTTGTATCCCATGCGAGGAAGATTTGAGTAAAATATTCATGAGTCTAAAGACTTATCAAATATCAAATCACTACAGAGAGGTTTGTTATACTATCAGAAGTTTTTGCACCTTGTGTTTTGATTGGTTGTGAAAATTACAGCATAACACTCCACCAATGAAATGAGCATTAGCTTGGTCAATACAGTTTGCTTTTAATTGAGTTGCAGCTAAGGTTAAGCCGGTTTTCCAGTTTTTTTGCTGGGCAACAGTGCATGTTTTAGTGAAGCCCAAAACACTGACAGTGGTCTAATCAGGGGCTAGCATTGCTGCAGAAAGTGTTAAAGGCAACACAACTCCTTTCATTGTTTTGCAAAGAAGCTGCTTAGAGGTCAGATGTCACATCAAGTGAAAACGATATCTTATTGTCCCTTTTCATATCAAACTCTATCTTTTTCAACTCTATAGAAATGCAGTAATTCAATCAAAGCAGCACATCTAACTTGAGTACTTCTCTCTTTTCATTAACGGTGCTTCTGATGTGCGTCACACTTTTGATGATGAAAATGTTGCCCATATTCACCTAGGATATGTTCCAGCCTCGTGTAACTCCAAAAAGGATAAAACCGTTTACAGAAAATATATGGTTGGATAAAACACCTTTGACTTTAACCAAAAAGATGCGGGTTCTTAAATGCAACCACACTGTAAACACAGAGGCGACCAGTAACAAATTGCTCATGTAAGTTGCCACATCTTTCAGATTTAGCAAGCACTGACAAGCTGCCTACATTGTCGTTGTTCCAACACACGGTCATCTTAGCCAGTAATTGTGCTAAAATTTTTAATTCTTATACTTCAATTTGTCCATAACCTGCACCAGAAGATATCGTGAAATAGAAATACTGTACTAACAGAGAGACAACGAAGGGGATATCGATGGTAGATGTCAAGGCAGGCAGGGAAAAAAAAGACAGATTGAAAAGAGGGGGGATGGGTGAACGGAGTGTAGAGAGCAATATAGGGGAATGGGTGAGGGGTATGTTGTGTGGTTGTAGGAGAACCAGTGCACGAGATAGTGAAAAAGTGAGAGAGTGGAAAAGAGAGAGAGGGGGGGAGAGAGGTGTTGGTGCTTTTTAAATAGCCTACGTGGAACACCAAATCCCCTCAGCAGCACAAATCAGCTGACTGACTGCCACTTGCCAAGGAGGAGGTGGGGGCAGGGGAGCAGGGCTTATAACTCTCCACTGACACATTCACCATGCAGAGACGAGAGGGAGCTTTGTCCATGTTGGCCGTGGAGAACTCTATCCTGTCTAAACATAGGCCTCCTGGTGCACTGGCAGAAGACGAAGGAGACTGGCATGAAAAGAAAGAACGAGGAGAGATCAGCTATCTCTCCCTTTCCCTGCTATGTCATCATTATTCATACACTCACTTGACTTTGTCTCGAAGCTGTGACAGTGCATTTCACAGCTTTATTCAGAGTTAGCTGCTATCCTTTATGGCTTCCTCTGCACTTAAAACTATGTTGTTTTTGAATTCTTTAATTCTCTGGCTGTGAAATAAAATCAGTCAATACAAATAATCAGTTTTAAAATTCTGGTGCACTAACCAGCCATCTATCGAGACGCTTACATCCAGTGCTGGTGAAAATTGCCGTCAACGCTCTGTCAAATTCATCTCTTTAGTGTTGTGCTAAACCTATGTTGGCACCAGTTTCTAAAAATTTAACAGCCAGCCCTTGTGTTAGGAATAGAAGATCAGGTAAGTATCTGCATTTTAAAAAAGGAAGTTCATCCATCCATTTTTAGCCACTTATCTTTTCCAAGACATAAGCAGAAGGCGAAATGGGGAAGCCTTGATGGCTTTGGCCCCGTTTAAACGACAACATTTCACCCGAAAACACGAAAGTATCTCCTTTGCCTTGTTGGGTTTACACGACAATGGAGTGAAAAAAATTTGTGTTTACACTGGAACGCTGGAAGGGCTGAAAACGCTGTATTATGGATGCCAGACTGGTAGTCGGTGATGTTACTTTGTAGAGGCACACCTCATGTGACCACCCCGTTCCTCCACAGACCAGAAGAAGTACAGTCGTCTATTAGAGGTGGGCTGATTAGCTGGTGTATATATTGAATGTGTTTTCGCTGATTGCAGTAATGGCGCAACAAATGCACATTTTGCTGAAGGAGATTCAAAAAATTCAGTACACTCAGAAGCACAAGTCCAACATGGTAGTCTGTCATTGTTACTGTTGTTGTCCGGTTCGCGGATGGCAACCAGAATAAAAGTGTAATGCGTATGCACAAAGTGGAGCGTGACGTCAGCGTTCTCACTGAAAACTCCGGCTACTAGTTCACACGGCGTACTCTGGAGGCCGTATTCAAAATTTTCCTTCTAAAATGCTGCTTCTGTGTAAACAGGAGGCAGCAACACACCAGAATCTTTGCATTATATCCTAAAACCATTGTTGTGTAAAGTAGGACTTTGTCCACAGACACATCTCCAACTTTTCTGGGGCAACCCTGTCTCCTAGATGTTCTTGATTGCAAAAGCAAATATGCTGTAACAGAAACATCATTTCAGCCTCATTATTAATTATTACTGTATTTGTCTCAAGTTGCATATGTTGATACTGCATCTATGACTAATAAATTCACTGACAACTTATTTTTTCAGCCAAAATGCTAGAGCTGCACAAGATCCACTTGTAGTAACTATAGGATTATTTATGTTTTATAGCTATGATTCAGCACTCCCAGCACTTTGTCTGTTAATTGTCAGGGTATCCAGACCGTCCTTCATTTTATGATATAAGACTTTCAGATTTTTTTTTGTAGGGGAGATTGTCTAGAATCAGGAACTATCAGAACCATTATGGTGGGTTAAATTGGGAAAAGCTTTCTTGTTTTATTAACATAAATAGTAGTATAACTATGGAATGAATAGTTTATGAGTAATTCAGACAAGAGGAAAAGGTGTGAGATGGACTCATGGCTGTATGCAGGTTTTAACTATGATTCTTGGCAACAGTTCATCACAGACAAACAACTAGCATTGTTTGAAACGTCAAAGCATGTGATTTCATTTAATCCACACTACAGCCTGTTACAATTAACATTTCAAGAGCAATTCAACTGAGAAGAGAGATATAAATTTGAACACAAGGTGCATCAATCAGGCTATATGGGTAAAGTAAGAGTAGATGGTCGTATTCAATAGAGACATGGATCTACATTGATGTGGGACACAATGTGATAATAAGCATTGCCTCTGAATATAATCCAACTAGTTATGATGCAACAACAAACAATTGGGG
This sequence comes from Amphiprion ocellaris, assembly GCF_022539595.1. NCBI lineage: Eukaryota > Metazoa > Chordata > Actinopteri > Pomacentridae > Amphiprion > Amphiprion ocellaris. Next base: position 14,518,947 of record NC_072767.1, on the reverse strand, counting down.
GAAAAATGTAGCTGTGTGCAAAAGAAATAATTTACAAGGGTCATGGCTGTCCTGGAGGCTCCCAATGTTTTCCAAGTTCAGAAAAGTAACTCCTCCAGCCTGGTATTCCTTCATTTAGAATGTGCCTATTGCAAATGTGCACACACACAGTTATAGACACCACAGATGTGTAGCAGCTGCTATTATACTAGTTGTCTTTCCTTGCGTTTCCATTGCAAGGACTCAGAGACTACATTGATGCTTGGAGGGAAGACTTTAAGGGTGTTGTATACGTGAAAATAACTAGTTAGAAGCATTATAAAGTGTTGTTCAACTATGTCCAGATGCAAGGAAAGGAAGTGAACGTGTTCCAAAAAACTCCACAGGTGGAGCTGTTTCAATGACCCATGATGGAGACTCACGTGCAGAGCAGTGAGACACGGCAACATAGTATATGCAAAATAAACAATTTATTACAATAAAGAGAAGTTGCAAAACTCAGAGGAGTACAACTAGACGCAGTCGGACTACAACAGGAAGTCAACTCGGAGACGAGGAACTGGAGCCAGCTAAAGAAGGATGCTCTAGTGGGCCTGCAGAATAACTAACACCAGAGTCAAATCAGGAAAATAGGTATTAATACAGAACTAACCCACGCTAAGTACTACCTAGGCAGGAGAGTGAAATGAGATATACAAGAGCCAAGAATAAGTGGCGACTAGAAGTTCGGCTGAACTGGATTTACAAAACACCAGTTATCTAACAAATACAGGGACTAGCTACGGCGATGGAGCAGGGAACTTAGCTGACAACAGACAACAGAGGGTGGAGTACAGGGAGGCATTGGTGTAGGTGTAGGTGGCGTGTGGCTGGTGGCAGGGCAGATGTTGATGATGGGGAGCATGGACCAGCGTAAAAGACGAGGAGGGAAGTGGAGATGATCCAGGTAAGCAGCACGAGCAGGCAGGGGGTCCAGACTGGAAGGCAAAGCGCAAGTGATAACGAGGTTGTCAGGAAAGGGAGCTAGACTGAACAGGAGTCAGAACTGACTGAGTCTGTTCGACTTTCCAGCGCTGAGTAGTGTGCAGAGTCTGGTCTTATGGAGAGGGATGCAAGTGATGAGATCACTCCCACCTGCTCACGTGCCAATTCCTACTGATTACATTGAAGACACCTGACCGGCAAGCCACATACACATGCCTACCTGAATAGAGAGGACAAGGGAGGGGGAAGGAAAAACCTACCACCACCTGGAGTCAGAGGTGGAGGGCGTGATAGGAGCAAAAACGAGGCACAAGAAATCATTACATTGGGGAAAATATTGCCTACTCTTGGACAGTCTCACATCTGGCCAGGGACTACGTAAAGTAAGCACAAATGGCAAATTGCCGGTTCGGAAAGTTGCACAAAGCACCCTGTGAAACAAACTCAAGTTGGTCACTTGCACTGTTCCAACAGCCATCCACAGTGTGCAGGAACTTTATTGTAAGTTGCAATCTAATTCTTTTGGTCACTGCCCAGATATTATGACTACAGGTAATGGGTAACTTAGACAGACTGGCAAATTAAGAGCTTAATTTGAACCTTCTGTTTAACATCACATAATGTTTTGAGGTGACCAGTGTAAAGAAAGTGTGTGAAGTCATGTTTGCTTACCTAATTTTGTGTGTGCACATTTGCAGGAAGGGTTGGCGTTCACTGTGTTGGCTGTACTCGTTTCACATGTTCACCGTAAAGGTTTTGACTCAGTAATGATGGGGAAATATTCTAAACGCATTAAAGGTAGGTGAACAGAGAACACTGGGAAGAAAAGAGACAGAGTAAACAGAGCTATGTATATTTCTTTCTTTTACTCTGGCTCCATCTCTCCTGAAGTCCAGCCGGTTTCCTGCTTTCCCAGAATAATGCACAGTTTATGAGGCAGGCAGAAGGCCATGCTTTATAAATGGCACTGTCTAAACCCCTATGCTTGCTTGCTTTGTCTCTCCCACTCTGTCACCCTCCTCCACTCTCCACAGCAGTTCATGGTATTTGTGCAGGGGTAGTGAATGAGCATGCATGACACTGTCTACTGTAGATACACAGAGGCAGGGAGGTGGTGTGTCAAAGTGGTACAGGCATTCTGTCATGGTGGACCTTTTAAATTTGTGGACTTTTTTGAATTCCTACCAGTTAGCCTCCCCCTTCAGTGCTACACACACACACATACACACTGTCCACCCCACCCTTCTCAACTTGCCCTGAAAGGTGACCAACAAACTGACAACCCCTGTTCCTGAAATGCGCCCTTGAAACACTTCTCCAAATGCAAAAGGTTATTCCTCGGAGGAGACGGTAAATCTTCAGGCGACCCTCCATCTTGTCTTACTCAGGGTCATCGTCATCCTTCAATACCCTGCTATCATTCAAGTCTCACCCTTTTTCTGCCTTTTTCTCCCCTCTCTGGCCCTTTTCTTCTTGGTTGGATGACTAATGTCTTGGAGGACAGAGTGGAAAAAATGCTTTACCATTCTTAATGAATATCAGAGACGGGTGTGTCACATGTTTGTGATTCATATCCGTTGTTATCTCAAAGGGTCCACTCACCATAACACAAATCCCAAACATGACGAAGCAAAATGGAAGGAGGATGATCCGAGCTTTGGCCAAGACTTATGCTTCAAAAAAATGACTTGGTTGCCAAAATAGATCTTGCCTGCAAGCGACGGGGATAATTAATTTCAACTGTGCTAATCTAAAACATGTCAAACTAAAACATACTTTCTGAAGGAGTGCCAGTACTTTGAATGTAGTTGCCTATTTAGTAAAATCATATAGACTATACTTTTACATCATTCTACAAATGAAACATTTCACTGCTGCTTTTATTATTTAGTTATTTTTTCACTATTGAGGACAGCGATTGGTTTCCATCTTTCGCTAATATATAAAAATGAAAGTGATTGTGTCCACATTTAGGAGTAACTGCACACCTGGCAAACTACCCTGTTCTTAAACTGTATGATATGAAAATAATATATTAATATATATTTTAAAACTGTGATCTGTAGGTACTGTAGTGTAGTGACCTGACCTATTTTGTCTTGTTTTAAGATACTGACAGTCGCTAGTGGAAAAGTCCTTAAAATCAGCCAATTTTCAAGAGAAAAACATTATCTTAACCTCGTGTTAGGCCTATGGAATCATGGATTGTATCAGTCAAGCTAAGACTCGCAGTGCTTATAGGATAACTGAACCTCTGAAAAAGTCTTTCTTTCAGTCAACTGTTTCTATAAATTTGTAAACCAGCCTGATTACTTAACACAGTGATTGGTAGCATGTGCAGAGCTACGCTTTTCATTTTTTGTCAATGTCATGAATACCTTTACAGTTCCTCCAACTTCTAAGATTCAGCATTTCTCTATGAAAGTGGGCTTTTCATCTTGTCTTTGAGTGTCAGTACTTGAATAAGGTAAAGTACTTTCCCCCGTTGAACTGGTCACAGGACAGTACAGGTGTGTTTCCATGGCAGGAACTTTTCTCGGGGAACTTACTCTGGGAACAGGTGCCTTGAAAGAAGTCCGTTCCCCTCCTTATCTTTCCAGTAAGGGAGACAGAGACTGAGTTAATTTCCAGGGAGATAGTTTCACCACTTTATTGCAGTGCTAATCGTTGCTGACTGTTACTCTAGCATTTTCTGCCGAACGAGACGTCACAATCGACCAAGTCCCAGCTTTGTTGTTGACTTCTGCGGAATTTCAGAGGGAATATGAAATTGCTACATTTTGCATGTTAACTGACTTATTTGCTTAAACTTCAGGGTTTTGTCCCTGCTTTGGAAATGCAAAAATACACTGATTTTCACCGCTGTTCTTTAGTCCATGGCAAATTACACTGACAAGGACTTCTGGTAGAAAAGCACATAATGAAGCGATGGGTTAAATTCAGCCATGCTCAGGACCCTTTGCGATGACGTACTTGGACTTATGGGACACGGTTTTTATTAAAGGTCTTCACAATGATTTTGAATATAGGCTCAAACAATGGTGGAAATAAAGTTCCACTCACTCTTGGTCTCTCTACACATACTGAGCTACAAAGAAGTAAGACACACTGGTATTGTCGTTTAAGTATGACAAATGCTGCAAACGACAGTCCAGGCGTTCTCTCACACTCGAAGGCATGCAGACATTTACCACACTCGTGTAACAAATGAGAGGAATGTGCACACACTCATCTAAACACACACTTCAAAATCAAAGCAGGCATGCATCACACATACAGTAACTGAGTGGAATGACGTGTTCATGGTAACGGCTGCAGTGTCCTGTGGCCCTGCTGCGAAACATAATAAAAAGCACTTTGATTACATTCCTTTGTGACCGTTCGTATCCCACTTTCCATTCTCTTCACCGCCAACCAGTGTTTTATGCACAGCCGCTCTGTTTTCATGATGCAGGGCAACGATCTGGAGCCTGTGGGGGTGACTCAGCTATGATGCATCCTTTTGATGTCCTGAGCTTTGAGACCTCCCAACATTTTATGTCCCACCTGCCACTTAGGTTAGAGGTGGGGTGGTGGAGCAGAGAGCAGGGAGGTATTAAAAATAAAGACACGTAAAGAACACGGAGGCTGCACATTAAGGGGGGTAAGTCTGGAGTAAATGCATGCATGGCAAGCATGTGTTTAATGATCACTTCATTACTGGATGCTCAAGCTAAGAGGGGTTAACCCTTTTGATGGCCACAGCTCAGGTAGGCACTGTGCTCGATGCAACAGTGCTGGGAGGTTGGATCATCTTTTCAGAGGTCGCAGCTATGTTCTGGACTGTCCTCACACTGGGACATGTACAATTGCCATCTATCAATGCAAGTGATGTTTTTTTTTTTCAAAAAAATGCTTTATTCATTCTCTCCTTTTCTTGCTCAGTTTTTCCCTTTGTATGTGTCGTGTGACTTGTTCTCATTGCCAATTTAACCACGCTGCTCTGAAAAGAAATTTAGAGTTCAGAGAACATTCTGCTTACAGATACAGTATGTTTAAAACATTAATATCAATGTATTTGAGAAGTGTACTCCATTTCCTAACATTTCAGACATCCATGGATTTTCATTCATTTTCTTTTCCTTCTTTTTTTTAAAGTATCTGTATAGGTTTACATAACATACTTGGCCTGGACAGAATACCATGTAAAATTATAATTGGATGTCAAGAGACCTTGCAATATTTATGACTTAAATATTATTATTATGTTTTGTAACTTTGAATATCCTTTTTGCAACTACTCCAGGAATTTTATATGTATATTTTCCTTTTTTATTGTTTGTTATGGTTCACACCATGTAATTGAGCAGTGTGGAAATTCAGATCTCAAGGAACTATCGTGGTTACATGTGTGGTCAAAGAAGTGGATCCTCCTTTTCCCATCCATTCCAAGCAACCCTTCATTTTCACTCAAGGCTTTTCCTCTTTTACCCTTCTTTCTTTACAGTGTCCTGGTTCATGTAATTTGACTGTGCCAAGCAGTATTCTCTCCAAAAAGAGATCTAGTAGATCTCAAAGTAACCATGGACATTAATTAAAGAGATGAAATAAACAAATGAGTATTACATTTATTTTTGAGCTACACAACAAAAGGTGCATGGCAACAATTGTGTCCATCGGCAGTGTTGATGTTAGAGGGACAGAACAGGCTGCTGTCTGTGGATTTCACTCAACCCAGCCGATGATGTGACCATAGAGAAGTTCTTTTTAACCCTTTGACAGCGCAGCTCAGGAGGGAGGTTTCGGCCCAGCTGCGTGGTAACTCATTGGTTGTGGTGAGATGACTGACAGACTGCATGGCTGAGCCGTGATTGGCTGCTGAAACCTCCTGATCTGTCTCCACCAGTCCCCGCCAGTCAGGTGACACACTGGAAAATCAATGTTATCAATCTGTCCTCACAATCAGAAAGAGCCCCGCTAATAGGAAGCTGAAATTTATCAATGCAATAAATTGTTCCTCTTTCCCTCCTTTAGGAAAAAAAAAGAATTTCACCCCCTCAGGCTTGTTTGTGGTTTAACGCAGCTTCGATTTATTATGAGGCTCTTTGGAGATCAAATGGGCTATGAGCTGTATGTGTTTCCATTTCTTTTTAACTCTTGGCATCACAGAGACAGAATCTCTGTGATCATTATTTGACAAATGAGACCATTATAAAACATTGCCGAGACGCAAACTGCAGGTTTGAGATGTCATTGGTTTCAATATGACTTATAAGCGTCATCCTATGACGTTGGTTCTCCCCCCTGCCCTCATTTCTGTCAATAAAAATAGGGCTCAATAAGTGCCTCATAAACAAAATTGTTTTGCATTAGCTTGAAGCTGAGTGAATAATGCAATGACTTAGCCACCTGTTTTTGAACAAGTCTCAGTGTCTGACTGGGATATGTGTCTGGGTGATGGGAAACATCTTTTATCACAGTGGTTTTTGCAAAATTTGTGATTGCACAATATAGTCACCATTTTATTGATATTTTGATGTGTATTAGTCAGATCTTTCATTGTTTTTCACTGACACACAAACAGACACACACACACACACACACACACACACACACACATGAACTGTCACATGCATTCTTTACCTCTCAAAGGGGTTGAGGGACCAATATGCTTGCTTAACAGTTACAAAATGTCTACACAAGTTGCATAGCAAAAGTAATAGCAGATCACTTCTCCATTAGTGTCTACAGTGGATTTACTCAGAGTATTCTTAGTTGCACCCTAAGTTGAACAGTCACTGCAGTTCTGTATGCAAAATGTAAGAAAATAGAAATCCAGTGTAAAAATATGTTTTAGCTCGCCATTATACACACTTACAGCACACTACTGTCTACTACTACTAGATTCAAAGACAGACTCTACCACTGTATAGACACTCAGGTTAGTAAAAATAGAAGCACATCTGTATTAAACACAAAGGAAATGAAAGGAAAAATCGCCTTATATGCAAGTCTTTAAGTCTTTAAGTCTGTATGTTCCACTGATATTTGGGCAATACAGTGTGCTTTTTTTTCTCCGTAAACCACAAAGACACATTATCTGTACATGACCTGTACAGGCCGTGATGAGTAATTACTCATTTTGTCATTTGACCACCTCTCTGAGCAACATCATCAGCAGTTCACTGCAAGATATTTCAGGGGTAAAGTCCTTCAGAGCAAATTTTTAAGACACACATGATTGACCTGTCCAACTGTATAAGGGATCAAATGTGTCTATTGTTGTTGCTGAAGAGACAAACTGAAAAGGGAAAGATGGTTTCAGATTTTGGGCTGCTGAGGATAGGAATGTGGACCTGCATCTGGACTAGAGCAGATGATGACGTTTACGTCACGTGCCCCTTTACAGAAATGCAGAAGCTGTGAACTGGCCGTACCAGTAACACCAGTACAGTACATTAGTAGTCTGCATTGTCTTGAATTTTGCGCAGTATGCAGGCGTCTGCAGAGGACATGGATCTGAATGTCCGCATGGTCACAGGTGGACAACAGAATTTGCACCGTATGTGGACAAGTGGACACAGAAACAATGAACTGGGCTAAACAAATACAAAAAAAGAGTTGGCCAATTACAGCATAGAGTCGAAATGAAGTGACTGCAGGTTTCAGAAAATACAAGAAATAAAGTGTAATTTTTAACACCCTCTATCTGAAGTCATAAAGGTTTCTTGAGTTTCCTACACTTTTGACTCGTGGTTTTGACAGGCTATAAACTCCTATTAGGTGAGAGTTGACATGGATGTTCAGAAACACCTATTTAGTTTATCAGGTTCTTCGTGTGTTTACTGACGTACTGTACAGTTAGTAAAGTTTTGAAGTAATTGTAGCTGTTAAAGGGGCTAAGCCAATGCTTAAAGCCACTGAGAGCATCCAACCAGGAATCATAAAAAGTTGACGTGCTTAATAACCGTACCAATGAATTAAAGTCCAACTTGTTTTAACTTGCCTTTCACACAGTGTCTTTATTGGTTTCCCAGAAATCTCCAAAGTGCACAAATTCACATCCACAAGTTGCCATTTAGTGTTTGGCAGTCAAAAATTTACTTGTTTCCTTCCGGCCGGAAACCCTACCTAGACACAAAGATTCCTACCTTATATAGGTAAAACCGACAATTAACCAATAAGGAGTGAAACCCACTGACACCAAAATAATTTAAGAGCATTTTCAAATCTGCTCCTACAGTAGTTTACTTGAGTATTTCCATTTGCTGCTAATTTATGCTTCCAAACATGAACACATTTTTCCATTCCAGCGCATTTCAGAGGGAAATATTGTACTTTCTGCTTCACTACATTTCTTGACAGTTAGCACAACTTTTAAGTTGAATATTTAACACAATGGATAAAACACAAGCTTTTGAAATGCAACACAAGTTGAAGGGTAAACCTAAGGCTTCTGATCTTTTAGACTTCTTATATTTTACAGTGTTTCCTTTATCTATATAAAGCTTTCACTTCCTTTTGTTGCTTTTCAACAGTGAATCATGGTCAGATAAATTTGGCTTTTTTGACAAGAATTTACAAGATAGATCCTTTCATGCGGGAGTGAAAGCTTATACAAAGTAATGTCAATCGATAAAAATACAAAAGGTCAAATGTGTTATTACAAAAGTATTCAACCACCTCAAATCAATTTAGTAGATGCCCCTGTGGCTGCAGTACCAGCATTGAGCCTGTATGAGTAGGTATCAGTCAGTCTCGCACATCTGGACACTTTAATTTTACACCATTCCACTTCGTAAAACTGCTCAAGGTCTGTCAGGTTGCACGGGGATTGTGAGTTAACAGCGCTTTTCCAGCTACAAATTCTCAATTGGATTGAAGTCTGGGCTCTGAATCAGCCTTTCCACAATATTCACCCTGTTGTCTTAAGACCATTTCTGTGTAGCTTTGACTGTAGCTTTGAGTCATTGAATGGGTGGAAAACAAATTTTTGCCCAAGTTGCAGGTCTCTTGCAGATTGCATCTGGTTGTCCTTATGTATTTCTGTATATTTTGCTGCATTGATTTTTACCCTCTACCATTACAAGCCTTTCAGGGCCTGCTGCCAAGACGTATCCCTGCATCATGATGCTGCCACCACCATGCTTCACAGTGAGGATGGTGTGCTTTTATGCTCACACCTCTAGCCTCAGGCTGGAGGTACAGAAGTGTGAAATGCAGGACCACAAGACTAAAGAAGTCTTATTTTCCCGCTGCTATCAGACTCTTAAACAGTAGCCTATAATCATGACATTTTGCTGTCTATTGCACATTACCTGCTGATTATTGTACATACCTGTTGACATTGCACATACAGCTGATGTTGCACTACTCCTTATTTTGTACATTGCATTTATTTATCTTTTATTATTTTATTTCATTTTATTTCTAGTTGTCTTTTTGATCTATTTTGTACTTGTTTATTATAGATGCAGTGTTTGGTGCTCACCAAACATAGTGCCTGATGGGCAAAAAGCTTCATTTTGGTCTTGTCAGACCAAAGAATCTTCTTCCAGTTGACTTCTGATTTTCCCACATACCGTCTGGTGAACTCCAGCCGAGATTTGATGTGAGCTTTTTTTAACAGTGGCTTTCTCTTTGCAGCTCTCCCATAAAGCTTTGACTGGTGAAAACCAGCCAAGTAACAGTTGTTGCACAGTCTCTTCAGTCTCAGCCGTTGAAGCTTGTAACTCTTTCAAAAAAGTCATAGATGTCTTGACAGTCTTCTTTCAGTATTTTTTTGCACGATTCCTCAGTTTTTGAGGATAACTTGCTCAAGGCAGATTCATGCTTGTGGCATATTCCTTCTAATTCTCAGCGATGGATTTAACTGTACTACAAGGGACGCTGACTTGGAAATAGTCCTGTATTCCCCTGACTCATGCTTTTTAAAAAGATTTCTACAGTCTCTTAAGAGACAGGGTTGCCCCAGAACAGTTGGGGATGTGTTTGTGGACAAAGGCCCAGATTACATGACAACTGTTTTAGGATGAAACACAAAGGTTTTGTGGTGTTTCGGCCACCCGTTTACACAAAAATGCCGTTTTAGACAACTTTATAGGGAAACTTTTGAATACGGCCTTCAGCGTGGAATTTTTCTCATCGCAACAGCCGCCGTCAACGTGTGAACGAGTAGCCAAAGTTTTCGGTGAGAATGCTGATGTCACGCTCCGCTTTGTGCATGCGCATTACATTTTTATTCTAGTTGCCATGTGCGAACCGGACGACAACAGTAACAATGACGGACTACCGTGTTGAGCTTGTGCTGGGTCTACTGAATTTATTGAATCTCCTTCAGCCAAATGTGCAACTGTTGTGCCATCGCTGCAATCAGCGAAGACGCATTCAACATATACCCCAGATAATCAGCCCACCTCTACACCGGCGACTGTCCTTCTGGTCTGTGGAGGACTGGGTAGTGGTTACGTGGGGTGTACCTCTACAAAGTTACATCACTGACTACCAGTCTGGCATGCATACTATAGTGTTTTCAGCCCTCCCGGCGTTCCAATGTAAATGCAGATTTTTTTCATTTTGTTGTTGTGTACACCCAACAAGGCAAAGGAAATATTTTTGTGTTTTCGGCTTAAACGTTGTCGTGTAAACGGGGCCTAACATCGTATTTATTTGTCTTCATTATGTAGTTGTAGGAGTACTAACTCACCACAGACTGGATCTTAAGTGTCTAAAATCAGTTGAGACACATTCACGACACTCAGATGACCTCCATTTAATGGATTGTGTGACTTCTATCAGCAACTGGCTGCACCTGTGATGAATTAGGTCAGTCATTTTACAGGGGATGAATACCTATGCAATCATGCAATTTACATTTTAGATTTTTCATTAATCAGTGTTATTTGTAGAAAACTGTTTATATTTTAGCATGAAATATTTTTTTCTTGTCAAAGAAGCCAAGTTAAATTGACCATGATCCAATGCTGGAAAGTAATTGAAATAGAAAACTACAAAGTTTGGTGACTACTTTATATTGGCACCTAGCTGGACTCACATTTCAGATGTCTATGTGTTGTTAACAGCGCCACCAAAAACAGTTTTTCACTATGAACTTCTCACATTTTTTCATTTCAGTAAATGTTACAATGATCTAATATTTTATGAAAAATCCAAGATCAGAGAAAAAATCTAAAAGCTGAGACAGATCTGTGAATCAGAACTTTGTCTTTCTTTTTTTCTCTCCCATGAATCATGTGATGATCCCTCAGATGTATCAATTATCTATTTATTATTTGGAGCACCAAACCAGTGTATTACTACATATCGCTGCTAATACTTTGGTTCTTTTTCTCAAGTAGAATTTTTCATGCAGGGCTTTTGTGTGTAATGTGGTATTTTATATTGCTGTATTGGAACTTTTACATAAGTAAATAATCTGAATACTTCTTCCATTAATGCAAACAAATCAAGTCAAGGTGCTTCGGTTTTAAACAAGCAGCAGAAATCTGGAAACTATATAAGCTCGTGAATGCAGCCCATAAACAAATGTGTGTAAATGTCAAATTATTTTTCAGGTCATCTACCCTGTTGCTCAGCAGAACACACACACACAGTTTCTTCAAAGTCTTCCTGCCTTTCTCGTGAGTACGCCACCAAACACACACACACACACACACACACACACACACCCACACACACACACACACACACACACACACACACACACACACACACACACACACAGACAGAGTTCCTTTTTGCACGTGTGTGATGTTGGCGTTCCAGCTCTGCCTGCCTCTTGGTGTGAATGCCGTGGTTCCGGAGCACCATGTACTTTTGTGGCAGAGAGCGGCACTTTCAACTTAATGAGGCCATGTACTGACTGATTCATTTACTCTAAAATACATGTTGTGGGGATGAGAGCAGTGTGTCATTAGAAATCACTTGACGGGGCCCCAAAACAGAAATGTCTCAACATCTTCTGTTTTTTTTCTTCTCATCCATACAGAGGGGCAGACAAAGGCAAAGACACAGGAAGACGAGGAGAGAAGAGGAGTGAGAAGGGGTGAGGGTTGTCAAAAAAAAAGCATGAACTCCTGCTCCTTTGTGACCTGTTAAAATCACTCTGTGAGCACTCAGGGTCAGTGAGGACGAAGGAGGGAGGGGAATCTGTTCTTTCTCTGCTCGGCAGGGAACAGCTCATGCTTGACAAACTCTTTGGATCCCCACTGAGCCAATCTATATGCTCTTTCTTCTCCCCTTGTATCTGATTCTGAAAGTGTGTCAAAGCCAATCATTATGTTTGTTTCAGATATCATTGACCTCTGTGCGTGCACGTATCTGTGCGTGTTTGGAAGGGAAACCTCCAGGCGTTTTTCTCGTGTACTGACCGTTCAGCATCATACCCACAGCAGAGGCTCCCTGGGAAGCACAGTGTTTCTGTCGAATGTGTTTTGCGATGCATGTCGCTCCAGAGGTCTAATTATGCTCGGTTTGAAAGTACAGACACCCCCATGTCAAAGACAGACTCTATAAATCACACACAGTCATTAGTGGGAAAATATGCTTTTTTTCTATTCTTTTGAGGGCTTGGCAATACAACATAAAGCCATGACAAATAAAAGCAATAAACTATTTATTGTTTTGGGGTTAGAGATGGTTACATCTCTCCACACAGACAGGAATGGCATTTACGCAAACCAATTGGCTGTAAACGCTTTTTATTTGAAACCCAGGATATAATTAGAAACTTGTGGCTTTCCAAGAAAGGATATGTGTGTGTGTGTGTGTGTGTGTGTGTGTGTGTGTGTGTGTGTGTGTGTGTGTGTGTGTGTGTGTGTGTGTGTGTGTGTGTGTAAGCCCTGGTGAGCCTGTGTGCGTGCATGACAGTGAGTTTTTTCACTCTCACTCACTTTCTCTTCTTCATTATGTCAAGTAGCTCCCAAATATTTTGTGTCAAAAATAAAGTTCATATGAGGAATTTCACAGGTGGCCGTGGCAAAAATACATTAGACTATATGGTCAGGAAATATGAATCTGACATGTACAAGCCATTCAGAGTGAACAGAAACCCCATGAATTTTGGACTGAACACTATGCCTGAATTATTCCAATGTGTCATATATAATCATGATATATGGGTCATTCCAGAATTGGAGGACATTTGGGCTTCAAATTTTTTTGAAAAATAGACCTTCCCTTTTACAAATCTCTGCTCCATATTCATCAATAATAGGTAACAAACTATCAAAGGCTTGATTGGCTCAGCTTACACGTCAAAGGTACCATTTTTATTCCATGCTTTATTTGTTGTTTGCTAGCCCTACTCTAATCACAGTAACATTCTAATGTTAGCTTTTTCTCAGGAGTAGAAGCTACATATTTAGCTAGCTGTTACTGCTGGCCATGAGGACAAACTTACTGATGGAAAAGTAAAGAAAAAGTAGGAAGAATTTGTCTTGTCTTCATGTGAGGCATTCAATCAAGTCTGACAATGTTAGGAAAATATGAAAAATAGAAGAGAGGACAAAGCTTTGCTCTACAAATTCTTTTGGAAAACTGTTAAAGATGTTAATTCCAGCGTATCAAGTGATTCACTGTTTTCTTCTTCTACCAGCTAAAATGGTTATGGCAGCATGTTGCGGGACACACGTTCCATGCATAATAATTATGTAAAATATTGTGTTGATTAAAAAACTAATTTCCCACAATTACAAGAGACATCAATGAAAAAAAGTAATTCCAAAAAAAGGAGGTGTAGGTATCATTTTAACAGTTTTATTTGAGATTCAATTTGGTCATCGGGGTGGGAGAAGAAAAAAAAAAGGTTTTTAGAGGGAACTCCAGACTTATTTGGTATTTTAAAAAATATTTTCAAAAATTCTTTTTTCCTATTTTTTTATTTTAGATTTGGTATCAGGACAAATAAATTTATACAGTAACTGCATGTTTTAGTATTTCGTACATGGATTATTTGAAATTTGATGGGTAGGACAGAAAATGTCCTCCAATTCTGGAATAACCCACATACTCTGCAGGTTAGTCTTGGTTTTTATGGTTTCAATGTCTTCTCATCTCACTCTGATCAGCTTAAGAGTGTTTGGAAAGATGCATTATCAATTTTCTAAGATTATACTCAATACTCCAATAAGATGAGAAACTACTTAAAGCTATTGTCCACAATATTTCATCATATTAAACCCCTTAACTAGATAAACGATTGCTTGCATATCCTGGATGTTATGCAACAAAAGCCAAAGAATATGCCCATTTCACATAATACAGAAGGCAACAGTTAAGTGTCAAACAACAATATTCTAAATTACAAAATGAAAATTTCACAATGGCTTCTTGATGGTGTGCTGCGAACCAAGAAGTCGAAATATGATTTTACAAGATCATGAAACTAACTCAGTTCGTCATTTCAATACGTTTCTCTCGAACTACAAAGTTTTCATTTATGAACTCAGTCTTTATTCTATCTGCAGCATATTCATGGCCACCTCAAAATACCAATACCGAATCCAGTTACAAGGCTGCACACATACTTATAGAACTGCTGTTACATACTAATCTGAATGTAATTTGAATTGTAGTGTCACTCACTGAAAAAGTAGAAATGAAATAAAGTCATTGCAGAAAGAGCTTATTTTATGACTACTTCCACATGGCAGTCATAAGCAAATGATAAAAGTAAGTGACCAGAAAAATTTGGCAATGGCAATTTGCCATGCAGGAAACAAAATTAGCGAGATATCAGTTTCTGTCCCACCCGCGTGTGAGTAATGGTATCAGCTCTCCCACCCCTATAAAAATTGTTTGGCTCTGTTACCGCTGGAGAGTGGAGACGTAGTGGTGACAGTGTGGTTCCAAAGTCATGGCCGCTCACTGCTTGTCTTTTTTTGAAAATGCTTTCTAACTGTTATCTGTCGATCTAACTGACTACTTCTGGACTACTTTTATTGGTAGGTTGTTTGTAATCCTACCTTGCTAGCCAGAATATGAGTTACTGCATCACTTAGTGGTTTGAAACAGGAAATAAATCACACGGTTAAGGAAAGAAAGAGTCTTGCAACATTCCCATCTGCAGTTCCTGAACAGAGTTCAACAGGTGTCTCCGTGACTATTTTATTAGGAGCAGCTATCAAACATGCTGAAAATAATAACTTTTTAAAGAATCAAATAACTAATCAAAACAAACTGATAAGAAAAACGAACTCTTAAACAAATATAAGTGTGGGGAACAGTCAGAGATGTACTTCTTGAACATTTATTATGGCTCATGTGTCATTTGCTAACATGGAAGGGTTTGTGATCCACACTGCAACCAGCCACCGGGGTGCAAATGATATTTTACATTCTGTTGGTCATTTGCCACCTGCAGTTGCAGATGCATTGGTCATTTCATATGACATGTATTATTAAAATGAATTTGGTGTTAATACAGATGAAACATCAAAGATGGGCATAGCCACCATTAAGTCACCTATTGCTTTGAGGGTCACCATTATTAGAGGCCTCAAGTTGAGGAAGTGGAATTTGGCTGTGGCCATCTTGGTCTTCTGAAACCAAACGCCATGGGTGAGCAGTGGTTCTGACTGAGAACTTGAGGATACTACGCACAGAGATACAGTAGAGACCTGTCAAAGTAGACCAGCCGTAAAACCTATCCTGCTGAATTGTCTATATACCTTTAAATAGAACATAATTTACAAAATGAACAACATGCTTTATTAAGAAAGTCTTGATGCTAGTGCCTGAGACCCTAAACTTATAAAGCAAATGTTTGTTTAGGTGACAATTCAAGTAAGAGGTAGGGTCATTTTCTGAGAGACTTCTACACAGCCAGATGTCTTCTTGCAACCAGAAGAGTCGCCCCCTACTGGCTGATAGAAAAAAATGCAGACTTAAGACATTTCCTAATTGGCTTAACTTTTTTTAGACCCGAAGGCTATGTCCATCTTTTATATACAGTCTGAAACATTAAAGTATGTTTCAAACTTTCAACATTCTTTTTTTCATTATTCATAAAATTGTATGTTATTTTTTCCGTGTACATTGCATTGTCGTCAGGTTTTTTTTTTAGTGGAGAAAGTGTCCAGTTGTGTACACTGCACAGCTACCATCATTTGTACAATACAGTGACTTCAAACTTAAAAGTGCAATTTCTAGCCAAGATCAGAAAAGTGCTGAATCTATGGCCAAATGGAACCAGGACTATTTGGAGCAACCACGTTATGCATGTCATTTGAAGAATATCGAGGGACACATTGAAAAGTGATGTACAAGTCTCTCTTGGACATGGTGGTGTATTATTAAATATTTAGTCAAATTCATACTTTAAAAAGAAAATGCTTTTTAATGTCAACAAACTGATGCTGGTGACACATCAGCATTCATAGGAATAAAGACTAGAACCTCAAATTTAATAGCAAATATTATTATTATTACAATGCAAAAAGTGTAAGGACACAACAACATTGTATTTTAAATAATACTACAAACTGCCTGTTGGAAAACAATACTACTAATCTAGTGGCATTCACAAACATATCTGTTAAAGTGTCAAGCTGCACATCTTTTCCCACCCAACCAATACATACAGTTGTGTGTCACAATGCATGTAATTATGCAATATATTTTTACACCTGTTTGTCATGTTTTGTGAGTTTCCTACAATCTGAGTGGCTGTAAGTACATATACAGCATTGTGAAACATTTTAGACACTTTAGTTGTCCAGATTCTTTATCTGATCAGTTCAGCTTTTATTGTGTTGCCATACTAACATTACCAACACAGCAGCACCACCAGACCAACCGACAGTACGCATGTAATTAAAGTTTTCACCATTTTATTTTAGTTCATGCAATTTCTATGCAGGGGCTGCATAGAAATGAGTGGTGACGTGGTTAGCCCTGGTGCCTTGCAGCTAGAAAATCCCCGGTTTGCGTCCGACCTGGGATCTTTCTGCATGGAATTTACATGTTCTCCCTGTGCATGTGTGGGTTTTCCCCAGCTTCCTCCCACAGTCCAACAACATGCTGAGGTTAATTGATGACTCTAAATTGTCCGTAGATGTGAATGCAAGTGTGATTGTTTGTCTCTGTATGTAGCCCTGTGATAGACTGACCTGTCCAGGTGTCCCTTGCCTTCACCTTAAGTCAGCTGAGATAGACTCCAGCCTCCCGCAACCCTAATGAGGATTAAGTTGTGTATAGATAATGGATGGATAGATGGAATTTCTATGCAACTTTGGCCTAACTAGACGTTAATAGCGTGATTTAGTTTTTTCCCATTGATTGTACTTAAAAATAATTGATAATAAAGATGAATAAAAAGCATCCATGACAAGGTTTGTGTGAACACCCAGCCTCTAAAACTGTCCTGTCAGCAGCTCTGCAGCCTTGTAATGCAGAGCAGGTGGGGATGGAAACACAACCTACGGAATAGGAGACTGCAGACAGAGATATTAGTTTCACTCCTGGCATCTTTATTATTGCCATCCCCCACACTCCCCACAAATCAGATGATATGATGCACGCACCAACCCATTCCCAGCTTCTTCCCCTGTCAAGCACCCCCCTCATTCTTCCCACGCAAGCTTCCAAGCACTGCCAGAGGACCGGGATGTGACGGTGCATGAGTTACACAAGATTAATCTGACATTTGATGGGAACCGTGTTGTTCTCAAGGTCTTGCAAGAGAGGTAAATTTAAAAGCTGGAGTGAGATTACATTTTCATTCTTCTCTCTTTTTCCACTGCTCACAGAGGAGCTCAGTTTATTTACTTTACCAACCTTTTACTGCCCCCCGTACCCCATACCACCACCGCACCACTGCCTCACTCAGCCTCTCTGCTAAGCAATAAGCTGGGGGAACCATTCATTTCTCCCCCCAAACACCGTCACTCTTTCTGTTCGCTTAAACAATCTGCAGAGCTCAACGTGCCCTTTACAGAGTCACTGATGTGTGGAGCACAGTTACATGTGTGGGAGTAGTACTTAGGCTAATCCGCAGGAATAATCGACACTGTAAATTATTTTTAGTTTGTTCAGCTTAGAAACACAAATTCCTATAATATTAGCTAACTAAACATAGATTGAATAGTTATTTCACATCATCTTATGAGTAGTAAAACTGGCTGAGTTAACAAAACAAGCTTAGTTAACCGAAGACATCAAACTGAATCAACTGTGTAGTCTTTCATTACAGACTTACTTTCCTTTAACATTTCCTCAGTTTCAGGAATCATTTCTTTGTTGGACATGAAGAATTATCAGGTACAAGTGTTGAAACCATTTCACACCTAATGTGAAGCTGCTTCCAGTTATCTTGTTTTAAGATGAGTATAAAGTATAGGGGGCTGCACAGGGGCGTAGCGGTTATCACTTTCGCCTTACAACGAGAAGATCCCCAGTTCATGTCCCCGCCTTCCCAGGATCTTTCTGCATAAAGTTTGCATGTTCTCCCTGTGCATGCGTGGGTTCTCTCTGGGTACTCCGGCTTCTTCCCACAGTCCAAAAATATGCTGAGGGTAATTGATTATTCTAAATTGCCTGTAGGTGTGAGTGCGAGTGTGATCGTTTGTCTGTATATGTAGCCCTGTGACAGACTGGTAACACTGCAACTAATTCTTATTTTCGCTGTCGATTAATCAATTATTTGCTTGGTCTCAGACATGGTGAAAAGTGGTAGAGAATGTCAGTTTGTGTTCCCTCAAAGCCCAAGATTCAGTTAACTGTCATAAAGGAAGAAAGAAACCACAAAATATTGAAAGTGAGAAACTTTATAAAATTATATATATGTATACACACACACACACACACACACACACACACACACACACACACACACACACACACACACACACACACACACACACAATCGTTCAAAAGTTTGGGGTCACCCAGGTCATTACATATTTTCCATGAAAATCCACACTTTTATTCATGTGCTAACATAATTGCACAAGGGTTTTCTAATCATCAGTTAACCTTTCAACATCATTAGCTAACACAATGTAGCATTAGAACACAGGAGTGATGGTTGCTGGAAATGTTCCTCTGTACCTCTATGGAGATATTCCATTAAAAATCAGATGTTTCCAGCTAGAATAGTCATTTACCACATTAACAATGTCTAGACTGGATTTATGATTAATTTAATGTTATCTTCATGGAAAAAAAGCTTTATATATATATATATATATATATATATATATATATATATATATATATATATATATAGATAGATAGATAGATAGATAGATAGATAGATAGATAGATAGATAGATAGATAGATTTCTAACAAGTTAATTGGTCATTCAAATATTTGGTCAATAATTTACTGGTTGACAACTAATCGATTATTTGAATAATTATTTGTTGCTTTGAACTGCCAGTGTCCATTTTTTAATTTTCTGAAAAGAAAACCATTTTCACATCCTTTTTTAGCAAAAATGCAAAAAACATCTTGAATCTCAAATGTCCGTTTGCAGCTTTTATGCAGTAAGTAACGTTGAGTTTTGTAGCCTACTGTTTGCTACAAAATACACAAAATGAACAGTTTGAAGATGGAGTATTAGCATCTAGGAAGTGGTGAATCCAACATAGATATTTTATATATATATAAATCAGACAAAGACAAGATTTATTAATGAGGAAATATTAGCTGCAGCTTTGTTCCTAACATCGGCTTTTGGTTGAGTATTGCATTTAAAACATAATCAGAGTAATAGAGGCCTGGGGCAGAGCTTCCACCATGGAAGCCATCCATTAGGATACGGCTAGGTGCCGCTCAGAGCAGCTGTTAGCTGCCTGTGTATCAGCTAAGAGGCATTGTGGTGGAAGGCCTCCACATCATGAGCTAATCAGTCACCCACAGTCCAAACAGCACGTCAAACGCACAGGTTTAGCAGGCGGCAGGGTTCAGCCAGAGCCACTCTGCAGCTGGTGTGCAGGACATGCTGTCTTTTAGCCCATTCTGGCACACACCTGCTCAGTGTCAGGTCAGGCTCCAACATGTGTCAAAATATACAGGGGTTAGGAATGTTACACTGGTACATAATGGGCTGTACTCTCGCACTGCTAACACCTGTCCCTTTATCAGAGAGAGCAGAGCTTTCATCTTTTAATTTCAAATCCATAAGCCCGCTTTGCTTTTCATCAACTCCTTGTAATAACATGTTAAAGGGTCAGCTCACCCAAAGCGCAAAACCCCCAAAAAACACTGATGTTGAGTTACTTGTTTGCAGAGCTGTTTTTAGTTGAGTGAAAGGCAAGCACAATTTTTCACATATTGCCTGTGAGATACCCGTGATTCAGGGTTTTGAATGCTTATCACTAAAATTAAACATTAAACGTCATATTTCAAATTTGTGAGTTTCATATGTTATTTTTAAGAGGCAGCATGTCATTCTACTGCAAGGTTGGTTAGCTATGCAAAGCCTGTCTGATGCTGTTTTTATTTAGTATTTTCTCTTGTTAAAAATTTCAATCAGTGCAATATTTGTGCTTAAATCTGAAAACTGTAGTGTGACAATTCTTACATGTGTCACATCTTACAGTGGTAATGTTCAAGTCAAGATTCCTGCATTCATTTATTTTATTTTGCCAAATGAGGGTAGTGCAACAAGCTGTAAAGTTAGCATCTAGTCTCCAAAGCCCATTTCAGACATACACTTCTTTCCAACAAGCTGACAGCATCTGTATGTGTTGGCTAAACGTCTTATTAGGCATCCTGCTCACTTTCACGGTAAAATTAAAACAGCAGTTTTACTTTAAAAGTCACTTTCAACAAGGCACAGGTCTTAACTGCATACAGTCACAATAACTGATGTTCATGTTCAAGTGATGCTCCTTCAAGCTGCATGAAGCAATGTGGGGAAGAATTTTTCCAAGTGTTAGCACCAATATTGGCTCCAAACATCACAGAGAGCACAAAGGCAAAGACAAAGTTTGCTGCCAAAATCCTAAAACACAATTCTCATTCACTTTGCTTTACAATGTCATATCCATTACAAACTGAAATGTATATAAAAACTACATTTTACTGCGATGAAAACAGTTTGTAATGTGTGAGATTAATGATTCTTACCAATAATGAATGTAATCTGGCTTTGCTTTAACTAAACGTTAACCGGAGCTGAAGCTCAGTTTGTTGTTTCCAGCTGTTTGTAGGAGTCTTTCCTCTGAGTGTATTAAACACCTGCAGAATCAGACAGTAACAGGATCCATATGAGCATCTCTAAAGACAGAGAGTTGAGCACATTTATGCACACGTAGCAACTTCAGTAAATACTTATAATTATAAATGGAGACAATGTCAGTCAGAAAGTTACCCTGTGTCACAAAGAGTCAGTTTATCAGCTGCAGTTAAATCATTTGTTTCATCCATGGGTTGAGTCCTGAGCTCCATCATATTGGTCAGCATATTTTGATATCACTGGTGGTAAGGTTTAGTTAAATTATCAACACACATAGGCAGACTGTTAAGTGATTTGCAAAATCAGATATAAACTGGACTGTTAGTTATTTGGCCAGTTTAAGTAGTTTGCTATTCGTTGAGACTTAGTCTTGTTTATTAGTACATCGATTGAGATGTACTACTCAGATGTACTGCCTGTTCTTGTGTGTATGATCAGTATCATTTGCATACCATGGCTTTGTCAAAGCAGTGAGTATGTCTGAAGCTGTGAGGAACATTAACATAAAAGTTAAGTAATTTTTTTTATTACTGCAACAGCTGCTTTCTGTGACTAGAAACTGCTGAAGAAAAACATTACATTTTCCAAGTGTAAAACCAAAACAGCTGAAAGATGATAATATCTTCCACAGAGCTGAGGATAATTGTAGATGGTTCTATCACTCGGAGCAATACATATATCATGAAAAATAGTTTTTTTTTTTTTTAACATAAGAATATTGATTAGTGTTGTCTAAAGCTGCATTTATGAGATTTATGTAACTCCAATAGTGGAGATAGTGGAAATCCCTCTCTTCTAAGCATGTATTCACAGATTCTTCTTAAGGATCTGTTGGCTTGGATCACCCCGCCTGCCTCTCCGGAGGTGACATCACTACATGTGACCGGCTCGGTGCAAGCCTTGCCACTCCAAGATCCAAGATTAGACACCTCTCTGTCTGTCTCCCCCACTGTGTCATGCTTTTCTTCTGGCTGCCTTTATCCCTTCAGTCTTTTTTAGTCTCTGTCCCAATGCATTCCCTCATAAATCTATTCTGCTCTGTTCTAGCTTGTTTGAACAGAGCTGGTGCGTTGTACGTGCTGCCATGCAGGCCTTTGCCTGCCTAGTTAGACTTTGTGAGAGTTAGGTTTAAGATCTCAATCCTCTTAGTGAGGACTTTGTCTTTCCAGTGCAACACTCTTTGATCCCATCCATGCAGCAGGACCAAATTGGTTACAGAAAGCATGGAAGAGTGTCTGAAGTGGCTGTGCCTGGTGAGCAGCAAACCTAAAGGCTACTGAGTGGTGCTAGTTGGTTATGTGTGTCAGGACAGGAAGGGGAAACTGATCCTCTTAGCAGCCTGGAATTGGCCCACACTCAGGAAAGTGTCACTTGAGTTGGTCAACCTGAGAGCGCCAGGCGGGATTGTCTAGCCTTGTATCTCCTTCTCATAGCAGCCTTCTCCTCCGCCCAGCTAGCCATGGGAGGACTGCTGACCTAAAGACAGTCTGTGACTGTGAGCACATGACTCTGATCTTTCCTCGATATGCTTCTAAGTATGTCGTACCTGGCCTCCAGGCATTAGAACAATCCAAGGTGCCACACTGCCTGTTTGACCAATTAGAGTGAGCCTCTGTTAGGCAGGACTCTGGCCTCCCGCTGAGAGCTGCCAGGCATATCTAACTGCAGCCCAGCAAATAGCACAGACTTCACCACAAACACATCATAACACATGTTCGAACCCTAACCTCTGTGCCGTCTTGTTCTCTCTCCAACATGCAGCTGCCTTGATTAAAAAAAACCTACAGCGAGTTGATTTAGATTTTTTTGGGGGGGGTCATTCTTCACCTTTCTTGCTCTACACATTCCTCTTCTTGCCTTTCTCTGCTTGCCTCCATATGTTTCTCTGAGCATGACACACAGACAGTGACAGAGTAGTCAAGCTATGCTCATTCCATCAATTTACTGACCACAGAGTTCATTCCTCTAGCGCAACCCCCATTACAACAATCAATAATGAATGCCGAGTTTTAAAAGCATGTGCAGCATTTAATAGATTTCAATAAAAGGTGCACCATTTTTCTGTTGTGTTACAGCAACAAGACCTGTGCCATAAAGGTCACTAATGTCATAATGAGAACACATATTTTCTAGTAGACTTACTCAAAAGTCAGCGCTATGATTTCCAAGAAAGTACATACTTACGTCACTTTTAAGGCTGTTGTGTGGAAAATCTAAGGATAATGCAAGTTGGAAAACACATAAAACCTAAACAGGACTGTACAGACACAGTAAGCTAACCTGCTTTCACTCGACTGACAGTCTTAAGAGAAATTCTCCCCGATTCGGATACAGTTACAACAGCAAGTACAGGCCTTGAAGTTTCTGGAAAAGGATTCAACTGTTAGTCCTAACCTCAAAACAGCCAAATTAATGGGGTCTGAGGATGGTGGTTAACAAAGGCAGATGTCTGCCACCCAAGTTGGCATACTACATCCAGTTACATCCCTTCATCTTTGCTCTACTGAAGGAAAAAGACAGTTAAAAGCATTAAGTAGTAATGTTAGATGTCAGTTGTAATTAAAATGGAAATAATAGATTCACAGCATCCAGCCTTACATTTTTATAGGTTTACCCATTTTACTTCATGCTGTATCATCTTGTCATCTAAAAAACAAAAACAAAAACATCTCAGATGCAATAATCAGCCCTGCAGAACTGCTCCATTAGCTGATCTACATGTTCTTGAATGACAGATGACTTCGGTCTCTGCTGTCAGCACCCCTACTGAGTTAAGAAGCACCAAATGAATTTCCTCAGCACAAAGTTGGCAGTACACATTATTTATGCATTTTGCCTGTAAACCACAGTAAACACGATTCAACAAAATTACATGTTAATCATTCTCCTGATGGGAAAGCAAACCCATCTGAAATAAAAGTTTAGATTGAAAGTGGCTGTGCTGGCTGAGCAGCGCAGTAAAAGCAGTGACACGAAACTGACAATCTTAAAATACTTTCACTGCCTTGTGAGGATTTTATGAAGCTGGAAGGGATCCCGTTGATAAGAAATACCTCCGCTTAAAGCAATGCTTAATGGATTGCAATCCTGTGAGTTCATTGTCCTGCGCTGAACGCCATAAGAAAGTGTTGAGAAACATGTGAGGAATCTGTGAACTTTTATACCTTGCACTGACTGAATAGTTCTCTTTCTCGTGGTGAAAAACACCCAAACAAGAAACGGGAGCGACTGCAGCACACTGCGATGGATCTGAAAGTCAGCCAAGTGACAAAACACAAAGTAAGAGCGCTGTCAGCTTGATGTATGTAGCACTGCATGTAAAATGTCTGTATTTGTATAGAGTGATATGCAGGTCATAATGTGTTCAGTTAGCACAGCGCGTGCCGATGGTATAGTTCATATACGAAGACAGCGTATGTTGACAGAAAGGAAATTTGCAGCTTGAGTCGTTCATGGAGGAAGGAAACAAATAAATCAGTCCAGAACCTTTCCTTCCCACAAAACCTCAAATTATAAACTGCATTATGCCAGTGTTACTGAGGACCGTCACCGACTTTGTGTTTCCAGTTAATGATTTATGGTCTGAAATGTGCTGCATTGTGGGAATGTAACACAGAGGAATGTTGACTGGGACAGAGACACTTAAAAGAAAGAGAGATTAATAAGGAGAGGATATCAGATTCCTTGAGGCAGAGAAGACGGAGAGGGTGAAAGACAAAAGTGCAGATGCAAGATGTAGACAAGATCATCGAATAAGACAAATAGCGTCTCTTATTGCAGTTTGCTGAGACTGCAACAGAGATGAGTGTAACATATGGTTTGGGAAATGAGACATGCAGGTTTGTGCCAGCAGTTATCTGATTTAATTTTATCTTTTTATTATACCCTAACCATCCCGAGGCGTATTACAACACACTCTGTTTTGACTCTTGAATCTTGAAATCACGAGGATCCCAGTGGATGTCCCGATCTGTTGACCTTTATCACGCACTATTGTGTCTCTTCTGCATTGCACAATATCTAATCAAGAAAACTGTCATAAAAGTTGAGAATGTCATATCCATTTAGGCTGCTCATTTTAGAGCAGTTTGGGAGTTGCCTTCAGGCAGAGAAACATTAACAGCACATCACAATGAACCCTGTCACCTTTGGAGGATGACAAAACAAAACCAGCAGAGAACTGTATTCATAGAAGAAGGACACGGTTTGCCGAAAGCCTTCTTTTTGCTGAATTTGTTTAAACTGTAAGGGCGCTTTAGGTAAATCACACCCTGCACAGACAGGCAGACAATAAACAAGCCAAAGGTCAGAAGCGGAATATTTCAGACATGAAAAAATGCAGAAAGAGAAAAAATGTCAAGTAATAAGAAAACTAATCTTAGCTGGAGACATTTTCTTGCTATTCTGGGGGTGTTTCCTTACCCTGTGCTTGTTTTTCATAATGCAGTCTCAACACTTTTTCTGCTTCTGTGGTGGAAATCACACAATGGCCGATACTGATTGCTTTATTTTCTCAGTGTGTACCCCCCTCCCACGTTTGTTATTGCAGAACAGGAGGATATGCCGGACAGGGGGGCGATGCTGAGCCTGCAGAATCTGAACATTTTCTTTCTAATAATTTGAAATCCTGTGAGGTCGATGATGGGCTGGGGGGCGTACAGGAGGGAATGTGCAGGTTGGGGGGGGGGCAATGCAAAGTGCCAGATCACCAGGTCTGCTCAGGGTATGTGAAAGGTGAGCACGGCTACAGAAACTACTGAGGGAAAGGCTCAGGTATGCAGTCTGGTCGGCACGTGCTTGGTAGCTGGCTGGTGTTCTGACTGACATGTGCATCCTCTGCAGCATTACCAGACCAGAACAGTAAAACAATACCTCTCTGGCTGCACCCACCACTGAGCATGTGGTCACAAATACACAAAGGTTATATGCAAAGAAATTATTGTTTCAGTGAGTTAATATAGAGGCCACCTACACACCTGCCCAGAGGAATGTTTTATGAGTATTGCATGTGGGGGGTACCACCAGTGGCATTCTCTCACATACCATTGGTGCCAGCAGGGGATGTGGCCAGTGGTGCAGAAACCTCCAGAGGTTTGGGAGCAGTCCGTACACATGGAAACTCTCCCCTTTGCAGCGTTTCTGGTTCTCTTGTTGAAACCTGCATATGGACATCTCGTCTGTGACATGAAAATTATGAGTATTTGTGAACACTGAAGTGAAATGTAGCCACCAGTTTAAAGCTGCATGTCATCTGCAGCCCACAGAAACTTGCCTGTCCTGTGGCAAGAGAGCACACTTCCAGATGGAAACGAGAACCATTGCTTTTCCCCCCAGTACAGTGTGCAGATCAACAGTCCTCAGTAAATGATTATAAAGGACTAAAAGGAGGGAATGTTTGAGGAGCTCTCTCCTGAGACTGATGTAGCGGTCCCTCATATCGGGGCTCTCCGTTTACATTATTCATACGGAGGAGGGTGTGACTTGCTGGCTCTTTTTTCCGCCTGTATAAAACGAGAAGTTCGCGTAAAAGAAAATACAGATGGAGAAGGCTAGCCGGCTCGCTGTGTCACAGAGAGTCCCCTTAAGCCTACGTGACAACTCACATACTGTCCCTTTGTGACCAGCTTAATCGGCAGAATGCCCGGTCTCTGTGTGCTTTGTCTCGCCGCCGCGCTGGCTGCGTTCGCCCGGCTCGCCGGCACGGTGGGGCCGGTGGTCCGATGTGAACCGTGCGACGCCGGCGCGCTGCTCCAGTGCAAGCCGCTGCCGAAGGACTGCGCGGAGCGGGTGAGGGAGCCCGGCTGCGGCTGCTGCATGACGTGCGCCCTCGGTGAGGGACAAGCGTGTGGAGTGTACACGGCGCGCTGCGGCTCCGGCTTGACCTGTCAGCACCAGCCGGGGGAGAGCCGACCCCTGCAAGCTCTGCTGGAGGGACGGGGAGTGTGCTCCAGCGCCGTGTCCAAAAAACTCAACGGCATTCTCATACCGACGCGAAAGCAAGGTAGGAAGCGGTGTTTTGCATTCGCGCTTTTGTGGTTTGCCGATAGCCTACCTTGTTGCTTGTGTGTACGAGTTATTTGGTGGCTCCTTTGACAGGCGCTCAATCCGTGAGGTACTGCTCTGTGCTGACCAGGTCTGGGGAGCTCCGTCCTCAGGGATGCAGCGTTTAAGTGCGTAGTATTGATAGCGAGATAAAGATGAACGCTGTAGGATATGAGGCACAAACAAACGTGCGTAAACTTATTCTTTGGGGTGTTTTGTAACATACCACCACGAAGAAACACCAGTCCTGGACAGTAGGTTTGACATTGCAGTGTTGTGCCTGCCTGGGTTAAACAAATCACACGGGCACCTGAAAGTTTGAGTGGATAACACCCGTTATGGGTAATGTTCGTGCAGCAATTGTTTTCCACAGCTGCTACCTTTTTTCCAAGTGCGCAAAGCTGTGGGCCAACGTGCGTAAAATGCAGAATAAAATGTAATACATTTATTGTCTGTCGTTTGGGGGTTTGCAAGCTGTTTCTTTTCAGAAAAGGACAACACTGCTCTCTTTTCCCTAACACACACACACACACACACACACACACACACACACACACACACACACACACACACACACACACACACACACACACACACACACACACACACACACGCACACAAAGCCTGGCTCCCTCAAACTAATAGTTAAGGAATGCCACATACATACTGTAAGTATACAGTATTTAGCTGAGGTTGAGTACAGACCATGTCCTTGTCTTCTGTAATGTCCTTATTTTCCTTCAAGTAAAGCTCATGGATTTTTGTACAGCATGAAAATATGTGTTGCTGCTTCCCTGGTCCAGGACATGGGCCAACACATCTCGACTGTCTGGGAAAGGAGAGGTGGGGGCCATTTCTCTGAGTTCCCTGTAAGCAAGCAGACACACAATCACAGGCCAATATCAATGAGCACCAACTGCAAATTTCCTAATTCCTAATTACTTGTACAATATTGAGAGGCATCCTGTGGGGAGTGCTTTGTGTGAACGGATGCTCGATGCTCACAATGGTCAAACGGCACACATGCCACCTCTGTGTGAATACACACGGTTGTGTGTTTAGGCACTGCTGACGTCAAGCCTCCAGGAGCCTCTGGGTGTGTTTTCATCTTCTTGGTTATTTGGTTTTGCCACAGTAAAGTGTGGTGCACAAGTCACATTGTCATACACCCTTGACACACATTGTCACTTTTTTATTCATCCTCATCATCTTCTTGCTCATCTTTGTTTCTTAACCTCTGCCTTCCCTGATTTAAGACAAAACATTTTTTTTCCAATGTTGGAGCAAGGCCATTCATTTTCAGGTGAACACAAGCAATACCAGCCGTAAGACAGGCATCAATGCATGCTTTTTCACAGCATCTCCACTATTGGAGATGGGGAAGAAAAAAGGAGGGAAAGGATCCCAAGCGCCCCTGTTGGTCAGAGTATGTCAGTGCAGACCAGTGGTTTCCACTGCCATCAGTCCCTAGCTTGAGAGCAGCCTCTCCTCCCAGACATTAACAAGCTCTCCTCACCGCAGTTTGTGCTGTTTACCCCATGCCATTATACAAACAAATTACGTAATGTGTTTATCTAAAACACCCCAGACTTCCTAGAAAGGTTATATAAAAGCTTATATTGACAATAAAAATTAATGCTTGCAGGAATCTAAAACAGGGCTCAATATTTTTGTCCTCGGTTATGGGCATTTACAGACATAGCTGAAAAGATCAGAAAAACCATGCTGAGGGTGTCTCAGGTTAAAGAGCGCTTTCTGACTCTGTCGTATTGCAGCTGATGCTGTTGTTGACATCCATGTTGTTATTCTAAGTTCTGGTGAGCCTGGGAGACTGTGGAGCTCCACCACGTCACTTAATTGATCAGGTGGTCACAGAGAAAGGGTGGGCTGCCAGCCTGCCTGCCCACACGAGCTACACCCCTACATGCCCGTCCACCGCCCTCACCACAGCTCTTGAACACAAAATCTGCTTTGAGTTAACGGTTTAAAACTGTGTTTGGGTGTGTGTGAGTCGCTGCATGTGTGTTCCCAGCATCCCTCTGCCTCTCTGGGACGTCGTCTCCAAGCTCAGTTAGCTCCTTCGGCTGTGGCCTTGTGGCGGTGTGGTCGCCCGGGTGGCACGTGGTGGGTAGTTTGGTCCTCTACTATATTAGGGAGGAGTATTTGAAGCCCCCTCCTCTCTTCTTCTCAGTCAGATGGTCACTGCTCTGCTCTGCACTGTAACGATTTGACAGGAATCTTTGCCAGCACCACGGGCTATTAATACATCTGCCCCCTCATCCTCCACTTTACCTGCCCAAACCTCCTCTCCACACCACCATAGCACACACATAAACATATACACAGCATTTTCTTCTCAGTGCCCTTAAAATGTCTTGTTTACACTCAGTTTCTCTGTGTGACTCTATCTCTTGGTCTGCATACTGTGGAAATTTGTGGATATGAAATCGTCATGTTTCTGTTTATTACTTGGCTTCATTTCTGGCTCCAAACAGCCCACAAGGCAATGAGCTAACTTTATTTTGACTGTCTTAAACAGGCCTCTCTTACACAGTCAGGATTTCTCTACTGGATGAAGTGAAAGAGAAGCAGGAATTTATCATTTTGTATTATAGTTTTTCACAAGCTAACTAAAACACCACTTGGATTCTGAAGTTTAGGATAAAGCTGGGTGAAAAAAAAATGATTATATTTTGCAGCTTAATCTCAGTTTTTGCACAACATGTGATTGAGAAGGAGGATTTTTGTACAACATCTGCCCTTTAGAATTTCTGTAAACCACTTAAACCTCATTAGGGTAGCGGGGGGCTGGAGTCTATTCCAGCTGACTTGGGGTGAAGGCAGGAGACACTCTGGACAGGTCACCAGTCTATCACAGGGGTACACATAGAGACAAACAATCACACTCACATTCACACCTATGGACTATTTAGAGTTCCAAATAACCTGAGCATGTTTTTGGACTGTGGGAGGAAGCCGGAGAACCTGGAGAAAACCCACACATGCACAGGGAGAACATGGAAATTCCATGCAGAAAGATCCCAGTTCTGATGCAAACCAGGGATCTTCTAGCTGAAAGTGCTAGCCATCGAGCCACTGTGCAGCCCCCTTTAGAATTTTTGAAACCTAATACGAAGAAGGGCAATTTCAAGACCATGTAACACCAGGCCTGATTTGCCATTACTCAAACCCACCTGGGCAAGATTAAGAAGATACATAGGTGTTTAGAGTAAACAGAAAAAATGAGAACTCACCTTTTTATTTTTATAGTCACACTATAAAGCCTGACTCTATAGTCTACTCTTAATCTAGTCCAAACCTGACAAGTTCTTGTATTACCTTTAAGCTTATAATACTATATATAACTCTTTCCTACAACAATAAGTGGTGCAACAGAATTGTGAATATTGTCTTTTTGAAGTGTTAGAATAAATGAAACATTTTTGACACTGATGACTTACTTTTGTCCATACAGAAAATTCTGGAAATCAGGTTGAAGATTGTGCCAACGTGACCCAGACGATGACGGTGTTGCCTGGTGTAGCCACTGTGAAGGGTGGACACAGTCGGGGATCAATGGACACCAGGCCTCCGCTGCACAACAAGCTGATCCAGAAGGAACAGAACAGGAAGACGCAGAGCTACAAGGTGGAATCAGTGTCAGGAGGAGCCAATATGGACATGCACAACTTCTCCCTGGAGAACAAGAGGGAGACTGAGTATGTAAGTCACACCCGAGGCAATGAGTTTTCTGTTGTAAACTGTGACACTGCTCCTGGGAGAAAAAACAGAATTGCATAGAGTTGCATAAAGACTCATTAGCAAGGACCCCACTAAGACTGCAGGTCCAAATTAGCTTTAGGCTGACTATTGTACAGCATAATAAGTGGCAACATTTCTGTTTATCAATGTACATGGTCCCTTACATATAAATACAATAAATTTGTTTTCTGACAACAACAACACAGCCACACACACTTTATGAACCCCATGCCACAGATCTCACAAAGAAGAGAATCTCTCATTGTTCTGCTTTTTTTTTGTTAGACTTCTAATTAGTTAACAATATTTACCTTTAAACCAATTCACATTTGAAATTGACTTTGTAGGCCTTTCCATGGCCTACAATGATAAATGTGAAACAAAGGGTTAAAGGAAGAAAGTCTGTTATAAGGGGCTGAAGTCTGTTAGCTTGCTTTATGTTTTTATTTGCCAGGACAGGTTAGCTTTCTGGATAGTGTGTATGTTGTGAACAGCACTGACCTTTGAACAAATTCAGTGATAAAACGGACAGTGCTGGCATATCAAAAACAGAAGTACTCTGTATGTTGTAAACAGTACTTAGCTTTGAACAAATTCCAATATGAAATTGATAATATTGGTGTTTTGACAACAATGCATCCCAAGCTCAATGAAAGAGTCACTGAGAGGCAAATATTTTTGCTCGGTTTCTGTCTAGCCAGTTAGCGCTTTGTCCCTCTCATGCTAATTCACTCTTTTGGCTCGTGAAGTAGTCTCGCATCGCAAGAAAAGCTGCATTTGAAAACACATGCACAGCAGAAAGAAAAAGTCAGGTAAAATTTGTGGCCAATGGCAGGTTTATAGTTGCAGTCTATATCCAGCGAGTAAGACTACTTACGAAACTAAACAAGATCCACAGATAGTTAAACTCCTTCGACTGGGGCAGCAACTCCAACTATGAGGAACCAGGATCTTAGATTTGGCGGTGGTTATCCCCATACCGGCCCTTTCACACTCAGCTGCAAAAAAACAAACAAACAGAAAAAAGAAATGCTTGTTGTGGTAATGAGAGAGCTAAGTGAGTAGACAATCTGCATTCCTACTCTCACCTGTCATGAGCTCTGGCTAGCGACCAAAGGAATGAGGTCGCAGAATGAGTTTTTCCGGTAAGGTGGCTGTGCTCAACCTTAGCGATAGGGTGAGGTCACTGCTCCTTTGCTCTGAAAGGAGTCAGTTGAGGTTTTTTGAACAGCTGATTAGGATGTCTTCAGGGCACCTTCCTTTGGAGGTTTTCAGGGCACGTCCAACCAGGAGAAAACCCTGGGGTAGACCCACAACCCACTGGAAGGTTAACATATCTCATCTGGCCTGGGATCATCTTCGGATCCTAAAGGAAGAACCAGAAAGTGTTGCTGGGGAGGGGGCTGTCTGGAATGACCTGTTTAGCCTGCTGCCACCTCAGCCCAACCCTGCATAAGCAGAAGAAAATAGATGGATAGATAGTCAGGTCACTGAATTTGATAAAAAGAAGAACTAATAGTAATTAACTTTTTCTACTACTTAGTATTTTTTGCATGTAACATTTACTTTTGACATCAATAAATTTGGCAACTGTGAAAATAGAATCCCACATAAAACTCACATACCCTGAGAAAGAAAGGGAGTCATTGAGAGGCTGAAAGCTCGTTTAACCTAGTTAACTCTCTAGCATTCTTGTATTTTACACACAACAATGAAATGGAGCCAGGCATCTTGCTTGCTTAACTGCTTGTTAGGTAGCTCACTAGCATCTCATCAGAAAGTGGCGCCGCTATTGTTTTTAAACTAACAAAGAGTGGATGATGATAGGTGTATGAGAAAGTATGCTAAAACAAACTGTCCTCATGAACCGTTGCCACTGAACTTGAAGTTCTATTGTGACTAAAACCCAAACCACTGATTAGAGAACATGGTATAATTGTTTGGACCTATAGACATAGTGGCTCTCCATTCATCCTCAGCCCTTTGCAGTAAAATGCATATCACAGTCAACCCATGGTAGGTGGTATACATGTGTAACGTCAGGCACGTGTTGGAAAAGCACAAGATACAAATAGTATGAGGTATCTTGCATCAAAACATTGTCATACAGTGCAATTTGTGGTCAAAAGCTCCACAAGGAGACCTTTAAGTTATCTACCATCATTTAAACACTATCAGCTTTGATTACAAACGCTTTGTAACAGAAGGTGCCACTTTTTTTTACCAAGTTGATCTGTGATTTTGGAATTTAACTTCTCCAACTTGGACCTAACAGTGGGTCTATTTCTGTAGCTCGATGTTCCTCAGATAAGCAATGCTCGAATTTACAAACATTACTTGAAGCTCAACAGCACAATTCTGATTTTTTTGCAAGTTGATACACAAGACATTTAGAATATTTGATTTTATTATAATAATACAGTCATAAAATGTATGGCCATGTTTGATTTTAGCGTTTCTCTTATTAAAGGATGTTACCTGTACCGTCATGTTATGATACCTTTAGCTTACTAAATAGAGCTGTTTTGTGGGATGGTTAATGGGACATTTGGGGCTCCAGAGATCGACTTTTATAGACTTTGATGTTCACCACAAACTTCTGAAGTCATATGAACATGCCTGATGATCTTCATGCTTGTGTGGGGATGAGTGTGTAATATTTGCGTCATTTGGATGTGTTTGCTTTGTCTCTAGGGGCCGTGTCGGCGGGAGATGGAGAGCATCCTGAACAGTCTTAAAATCAGCAACGTGCTCAACCCGAGAGGCTTCCGCATACCCAACTGTGACAGAAAGGGCTTCTACAAGAAAAAACAGGTGAATGGCTCTCCCTGCTGTTTCATCTCAGTTGTCTCTTTTACACACTGTCATACACACACACACACACACACACACACACACACACACACACACACACACGCACACACGTGCACGCACACACCTCCGGACATGCAGATAGACCCACCACATGCCTGAACACTTCCAAAGAATCCTCAAAGACTCATCCCAACCACCCACACATGCACAATCCCCTTTTTTTGCAGCTCAGGTTGCCTTGACAGCCACATCAACACTATATTATCAGAATGGCTAATAACCATGTATTACCCCGGTAAATGCACTGCAGCCGTCTGACTCATGCTTCACAGGAAATGAAGTTGGTCAGGTGTGTTTGTGGGTGTGTGGTGTGGGAGAGTGTGGGGGGTAGGGATGTAAGAATGTGGTCTGGGAGTGTGTGTGGCACGGTAGATGTGGCAGCAGTGGAGTGTATGTATGGCGCTTGTTTGATGGTGGTAGTTTTGGTGAGGGTGTGTAGGTGTGGGGAGCTGTTGGTGAGGTAAAAAAAACAAACAAGCTGTCACTGGTTTAGTTTTTCTTGTCCGTGGTGCAGCAGACTGGGGCCACCCATAGCCTGCTCATTTTAAAGACGGGGAAAAAAGCAAGGAAATTCATCAGAGTAATACGATGTGTGACATGTACTGACCTGATGGAAGGAGGGGCAAGACACGGGGAGGTGGCGGGTGGAGGGGAGGGCTTGTGGGACATTGCTGAGACACAGAGCATGTCCAGTAAATACCACCATCCTATTTCCACAGATTGGGAGTCTTATCGAAGGAATTCCACCGAATTAGAGCCCATTCTGAGAAAGCATGAGTCACCAAAAACCCCCCACAAGCACCATGAGTCAGAGTCCAGCTCAAGCCATAACTCACACACACACACACACACACACACACACACAGAGTAAAATCATCCTCTAGATTCTTATCTCACTCTCTCCCCACAGTCTGTAAAGTGTGGTCTCATTGTTGCTTTTATTAAAGTCAGACTCTTCCTTGTTCTTTTCCTGGATTTCATCAACAAATATCTCCCCAGAAAGTGTGAGATCTGGCCTAAGTGTGTGTAAATGTGTGTGAAGCAGTGTGCCAGCTCTCGTCGCCCTTTTCTCAGAGGGCCAGTGGGGTGCGGGGTGTTGGGTTAAATCCATCCGAGGGGATGTGCCTTCACGGTGTGTTGCAGAGATTTATGACCGGAAACACAGCGGAGAGGAGACCGTGTGAACCGTCTAGGGTGACAATACTGTGAAAAGAAGGGAGCAGGAGGGTGGGGGAGGGATGGATGCGGAGCTGGTGGGGTGGAGGGTGGAGCACTAAACCGAGGAAAAAGAAGCATTACTATACACGTGATATACAAGCTATGTCTATATCTTTAAGTGATGAACCGGCCACGATGTTTTAATATCAGACTCTCACACGTTGTTGAAAAGTAGCTGGTGTCATCTTTCATATATACCAGGAATAAATGGAACTAATGACTTACAGTGGTTCCAAGAATGATGGTGTGAGATTTGTTCTGATAGTGGATTAGCATTTTCACACACAAAGGCATCCAGAACTGCAAAGGGGGAAGGAAGGAAGTTTCTGAAGTTTGTCTGATGACAGATTAAAAATGAGATTCATTTTAGATGTAAATTCTACACGCTTTGTGTTGTGTGCAAAGTTGAAAATGGAACATAGAAAAGCCTGAAAGGAAGATGAAGGTTTCTTCCAGTTATTTTATGTATATGAATTAACACAGGTAATTAGCAGAGATTAAGTTTAAGTTGTGTTTTTCTTGCTAGCTTGCTCTTTCTTGGAAGTTTCACACTTTAGATTATTGTTTAAACATCTGTATGGTCAAGTCTTAATACTGACACTTGCTCCTTAATACTGACTCCTCCCTGGTAGCTTGAGGGCCACAAAAAAGTCCCGTATTTAGTGTAGGGATTTTTTGAAGGCAGAGACTCAAATTGGAAAGATGTTTTCTGGTCAAAACCAGGAAAAGGTCCAGAGTTCCTTAAAGGTTTCTGGGTAAGGCAACTGTTCTTTGATTAGATTTATGTCCTTTACAATGGATTCCAGCAGTTTTAACAGGCATCGGAAGTGCCAAAATGACCATAAAGTTTGCTTCCTCACTCAACTCTCTGTGTACTCTGCTCAGTTGATGAAAAAAAAAATCTGTAATTATGTTGGTTTATTTAGTGATTAAGGTAGTTACTGTCTCAAGCTTTTTGGGAAACAGTAACTATTTGACTATTAAATGGATGGATGGACTATAAAGAAGTGGATAAAGGCTGAAAACAGGAGTTTGTACAATGTGCTGTCTGACCACATCTAAAGTAAATTTTGTATACAGCTTTTTCAGAATAGTCAGTCAAACGTGGGGTGCAAAGTCTGCTGTTGCAGGATGATATTCATCCAACATGTTTCTTGAAAGAATCCATCATGTTGCTCTTGTTAATTTAAAGAAAAATTGATGACAGCAACATAGTCTGTGTGATGAATAAATTGAGATTCAGAAAAAGTTGAACTCACTCCTGCAAAGTCGATGTGATAATTGAGGTTATAGAAAGAAGCAGCGGATGAGTGATGAAGAACAATATCCAGCAGGGGTGG
Source organism: Amphiprion ocellaris (assembly GCF_022539595.1). Classification (NCBI taxonomy): domain Eukaryota; kingdom Metazoa; phylum Chordata; class Actinopteri; family Pomacentridae; genus Amphiprion; species Amphiprion ocellaris. The sequence continues at coordinate 14,482,565 of NC_072767.1, read as the reverse complement.
TGATACTTTATACACCTTTAATTCTTGATATCTAAATTAATCAATATAATTTCAAGATGAGCAACATCAACAACAGGGCCAGGAAGCAGTTGCATACATATATGTGTGGTTTTCTGTATGTTGCTGGTAATATGATTGCTTCAGGCCTGTCAGAGAAGTTGAGCAGTGTAGCCCTACCTCAGCTGCAGTACAGAGAAACCTATTTTTAGCAGCAGTTATATGAATTGGCTCAGTATCCCAGTTCAGGCCATGCATTCCCAACACTGAGCCACTCATTACACCTCAAAGTCTCACTCTCTCTCTCTTATTCATCATTTCACCCACCCATCATTACCCCCATTGTGCCCTGCCTACAGTCATCCACCCGTCTTTTGTTCTGCCTGCCCGCTCCATCATTCTGTCCATCCTGCCCTTCCGCCCACCTGGCTTTTCCTTCCTTGTTTGGCCAGGAATCACCCCGCAGAGGGTTGTGAATGGGACGACAGTGTCTGCGTCTCTCTGTGTACTCTTTTAGAGTTTGGTGTGTGTATTGAGAGGAAGAAGAGGAGGAGGAGGCCGTGGGTTAAGGATGTGAGCCAGGTGCCTGCGTACCCTTCTGCCTCCTCCCTCACTGAGTCCTGACAGTGCCAGGCCCATAAGGGCTGACTTATTGAGCGTGACTCAGAAGGATCTGTGGAAACGTACACACTGACCACAATGGCTTTATAATAACTGGCCAACCTTCGGGGACCCAGACAGCTATTTTCACTCTGTCTCTCTCCCTGGTTCTCTTCCCTCTCAGGATTTTTTAAAGATAGTTTTTTGGCATTTTTGCCTTTTTTATAGTCCCAGTAGAGGCAGACAGGAAAGGTGGAGAAAGAGAGCAGGGCAATGACATGCAGTAAAGATCCAGCCAGCTGGGAATCAAACCAGGGACTCACTGTTTAAGGGGGTTTGCACTGATGTGGTTTGCGCACTAACCACACAGCTATTGTGTCACCCCTGCTCTCTGGATTTCAAATCCGTCTGTTCCTCGTTCTCACTTTGGTCCATTTTTCCATTTCCATTCCATTTTGTCGTGGTTGCTGTTGCACAATATAGAGAATGCAATAATTATTACAGAAGGAAGGTTTCCTCCTGAATATCGCCTAGACTGTCTGAGTAATCCTACAGATATCACTCCAGTGAGAATGCATGGTGGAGGCCTAAAATTTGTAAGTTGCGTGGATATAACTCAGAGTGAGGCATCTGGTACAGTTAATATCCTTTACTGATGGTAGACTGGGTAGTGCTGCCAGTGGTCTGCAATAAACAGAAAGTAAAGACAAAAGAACACAGAGCAAGGCTTTATGAGTTAATATTATTAACATAATCAACATAGGGATAATATCGAATAACATCCATTATTATTCTTATATGGATTATACATTATGAACTTAAATCAACTTGATTCTATCCTACCACAACAACAGCCTGAAATAATTAGCAGGACTTAGAATAATATCAGATATGATGTCATGATTAAAGTTGAACAATCTGTCCCAAAGATCATGTTAAAATCTTCTAGGGTACAATCACAATCCACAACCTGAATCACAGTACTCCCCACAGATTTAGGGGCAACTGAACTGAATTGAGTACTGCCACAACAGCAGAAACAAGACTATACAATGTCTTAGATGTTTATTTGGTCTTTCTATACTTTTTATAGAGTAACTTTCACACTCTTTACTCCTTTTCCTCACATTCCTCCCAGGTGCAGCGAGTTAGATGGGTTAAAACAGAGAGCAATCTACTGCTCAGCTAATGGCCTTTGGAGAAGCCCAACTGTAAAAACACTTATTTCTCAATTGCTTGTAGCGTTCCCATGCTATATCTCTAGTTTGCTGAGCCAATAAGTTTCTCAATTTCTGCAAACAGGATTCCAGCAAATGTTTTGTATATTGTAAGTTGCAGACTTCAACCACTACAGGATGGAGGTGTTATTAAACCATAGGATGATGGTTGGAACTAGCAGTGTCAGCTCGGTCAGCAGGGCCAATGTCAACTGAGAACTAATAAGTGCCACACGACTTTGACACTGGCCATGAAAAGCTGTTTGTTGGGCACCACACAAGATCTCGCTGTACAGACATACCCTCCAAAGGGTTGTTCAGTTGGTAACTGTCAGTGGGAACGACCCTAGCTGGGGGAAATATTTATGTGATATCACCACTGACGGTCACCAGAAGTCTAAGAACCTCTCCAAGGAGGAAAGAACCAAGAGTGGGAGCAACTGACTACTCAGTGACTAGCCCTTGTAAATCAATGAACAGATAATGACAACCTGTCTTTGCCGTTGTGTTCGACTATAATGAAGTAAATACCAGGATCCTTTCAATTTTTGATACTATAATCACACATCTATTCTGTCCCCGTTTCTGCATCTCTGTGCAGTAGAGTTCCACCAGACTTGACGAGTCTTCTCTCAGAACTTCACAGACAAAGTGAAACTACCTTCTTTGTGGCTTGAAGATCATGGCAGTAATGTCAGTGAAGGAGAGGAGTCACATAACAGTTTTCTCCATTCACCTTTATTCTGGTAGTGTCGAGGTCTGCTTATCCTGTTTTACAATCTGGCCAAATGCTTCTCATTGATATACATATATATATATGTACATATATATATATATATATATATATATATATATATATATATATATATATATATATATATATATATATATATATATATATATATAGATCTGCTACAACTTTATAACATGGTGATGGAGCTCAGCTTCCAGGGTGAGTGCCTTAGTATAGAGACATTGCTGCTTTTACCCTGGACTCTCTAAGAGCCATGTGAAGCTTTGCAATTCCCAACTAAGTCTTGTCCAGACTTATATGTTCATCCAGCACTGCAGCCTGCAGGCTGTTTGACCACTCTCGGTTATCCTACTGAACAAAGAGGTGGTGGGTGAAGAATTACACCAAGACTTCTAAGATGGACACCAATGGGATGAACTGGGTTTTGACTTTCTATCGTGTTTGGGCAGGTGTGTTTAACACAGCTGAGCCTTGGGGAAACAGTCAACATCACCATAAGGCACATGTAGTGGAAGTTTTATCCCCTTGGGAGGCCTCTGGCATACCATTTGTGGTTTGGCTTTGACATCCGTGTCAACATACTTTGGCTGCAATATCTTAAGTAATTACTCAGTCTGACTCAAAGGATTATTTATTATGAGGGAAGAGTATATGTGTAGTAAGTAAAATATTTTTTATGCTAACACCAGAAGTATGCCTTTTAGCACTTGTTGGAGAATAATAACATATTTTCTACAAAATCCTATTTTTTCATGTAGAAATTGTCAATATACTGTATCATCTCAACTTAAGCAACTCAGTACCCAACTTACACCAGTATGTTAAGGCTCTAATCCTAACTAATGATCATATTCATTATGTTTAAGTCTGTGTTTTTTTCTTGCAAATAATGAAAGTCTGGATTAAACGCTGTGTCTGCGAGGTTTCATAGTACACGTGCCAACTTTGTGATGACAAGAAGAGCCACTGTTTTGGACAGTCACTATACTGCGACTGCCGTCTGTAAAAGTTTAAGAACTGTTTCCATCATACGTTACAATGATATTAAATACAGCAAAGCAGCTGATTTTTTAAAATAATTCTCTTATTTACATAAGTGGAAGTCAGATTTAACAATAATTTTCTATAAACATATAATTGACTACATCTCCTCCGTTTAAAAATTGTCTGTTCTTTCTTTCATGTTGTCCCATCACTCTTTCCTAAGTGTTTCATCATGTCCATTTATTATGGATATAGATCTTACCTGTTCCTGTCGAGCCCTGTGCTTTGCACACTTTGCAAAGTCATATTTAAGCTTCTATTTTAACATTTGTGTGGCCCTGTTTTCCAAAAACAAGCACAAATTATTCTGGAATTGAATTCACTCTCATTAAACTATTTTTTTTTTTTTTTTTGAGAAATAAGCAATATCCTGCAGCTACTCCCAATGCAATTGGAAACACACACACACACACACACACACACACACGCACACACGCACACACGCACACACGCACACACGCACAGACACACACAGATGCACCTCATTACACAAATACATATACATATACTCCTATACACACAAACACACACAGACACACACACAAACACATTGCATTTTATGAGCTTGTGTTTATCCTGTGGTCAGACCAGGCTCTTTTTAATGTCCGTGAAGCCCAGCGGCGCTGCTATTAGCTATAAAGACCGGCATCACAAGAGCACGCATTCATACACGCATACACACCTCATAAAGGAAGCATTATGAATGTGAAGGGTGAATGAAATGTGTGTTTTTAGTGACGGTCGTGTGGACCACGCAGGGCCAGTGCTGGAACTGTGAGGCAAGGAATGTAGGGCACAAGGTCTAGGCTGACCCAGTGTTTCGACTCTGTGGTTCAGCATGGTGGGATCAGCGAGCACATTAAAGGGGTATTCTTACAAAAAATCTAGGTGTGGAGTATCAGCTACTTACCTTATGTATGTTTGAAAATTGAAATGTTTGTGGCTTGCTCCTTCATGGAGGGAAGTCCGCTTAGATTAAAGATTGATTTCATACAATTCCAATAGTGCAGTTACACAGCAAAACACAACAGTATCAAAATGCTCAAAGGACTTTTTTTTCTCTTCTGTCCATTTGTGTGCTTGTGTGCACATGGGGCACAATGCCTTTCACACAGCCATTTTGAATCCTGGCTGGACAAACCTCTTCCTCACTCTCCCCCTCTTCCCATATTGTTATATTTGCTATCAAATAAAGATCATAATTAAAATGGAACTTTGCCAGAAAGATTAGGGAGTTAAGGAGTCTGTGATAAGGATGAGTACGGACTGATGCACAAAAGACAAGTGGAATTAACAGTTTTTTATGAAAGAACAGGTTTGGATTTTTTTCGAGTTTGTGAAGTTACTTACATGTCATGAGTACTTTGAAAGAGGTGACGATCATGGACTACATTGTAAAACATGGGGATCAAAAGTCACAACCTGCATTTAATGCAAAAATGACTTCTGACTTCAAGCCAAAGCTAATAAGCGGTTTCAGCAATTAGAGCGCCAAAGTTTAGTCTTTACAGTATGTAACAACTTAATTTTTGAAGCGTGGATTTTATCATGTAATTTCTACAGTATAAGAAGGTGTCATGCCATGGACAGTATGGAGAGGAGGACTAATTACAGTGACCTCCTTTAGTATAAATGTAGTACGGCATGTGAATACAGTGTTAAGAACGAAAAAATATCTTTTAATCTCTTGTACTTTTTTCTCTGTGAAAATGGGTCACTTGTGTCCTTATGGATCTAAGCAAGCTTCAAACTCATTATAACCTCCATTCAAGTTCATACTGACCTAGTGTTTGATATCTTCTACAAGTATTTCTTCTATATCTCTCAGGATTAGTATGCATTTTCAAGGCCCTGGTTGTTGAATCCACTGCTCAGTGTAGAGACTAGAAGAGGTTGAGGAGGTTTCGTTGCACCCTCTTAACAAGAGAACAGCTGTGCAGTTGTGTAAAATATGTACAAAACTCAAGCAAATTTTACAGCAAAATGTGCTCACATAAGTGATATATTGGATGTAATGTTACTTCCAGCAACTTCATTAGAAAGCTTCCAAGTGACATCTAGTAAATGCTTGGCTGCTTTGTTTATTATGTTTTTATTTATTTTTTTTTTAGCCTTGCTCTACATTGTGTGTGTGTGTGTGTGTGTATGTGTGTGTGTGTGTGTGTGTGTGTGTGTGTGTGTGTGCGCACGCGCACACATGCATGCGCGTGTGTGTACATGTGTGTGTGTGTGGATTGAAGCAGTAAAGAAAGGATTGCTTGAGATGACTGCTAATAGTTCACAGATGAAAGAGAGACTGAGCGGAAATTCAAAGGTAGCCAAGCAACAGGGGAATGCACACATGCACATTTTGCTCTTCCTCTCCCTTCCGCCTTTCCTTTGGCTTTTCAACCCTGACATGCACACACAACACACACACACACACACACACACACGCACGCACGCACGCACGCACACACACACACACACACACACACAGATACACCCACCAGACACATGCAGGACTCTATCATCATTAACCCGAGCAGAGGAACACAATGTTAAGCTCTTCTCCGCAGTCTCATCCGCTGGGTCAGGGCTAAAATAGAAGCTGTCCGCAGACTCAGACGATGGCACCTTGGAGAGAGACAGAAAACAAGAGTGAGACAGATGAGGAGGAGGAAGAATGGGTAGGTAGAGGTAGGTAGGAGGAAAACTCAGTACACTGAGAAGAATCCCTCAATGATGTTAGTGTGTGAGAATGGGGTGTGTTGGCCCATGTACTTGCCCCCAGACTGCTGCAGTAGTTGTTGGAGAGGTATTTTAATAGGCCTGTGTCTCTATAAAGCTGCCTTTGATCGTGCACTCAGGCTGCACGTGGAAGTTGATTACGCCGGAAACAGACGCCTGGTCATGCTCTAAAGCCTGTCTGTCTGCCTGCAATGCAGTCTGTAAGTATTAAAAGAGTTGGGTTTTGGCTTTGCACTCTTGGGTGTTGGAAATTTAAGTGCTGCAATGACTTTGGCGTTAAAGTGCTAATTTTCTTTCCATTTACTTTGATCTGACAAGCAATGTACAAATTATTTTTATGTAGTCTCCTGAAGGCAAAAAGTGCTACAAATAGGTTCACCAGAGATGGACAAGGCCTAATTAGTTGCTACATACAGACGTATACAGTGCCATGCAACAGTATTTGCAGACATATTTGTCACGCTTAAATGTTTCACATCATCAAACTAATTTTAATGTAAGATAAAGATAACCCAAGAAAACACATATGCAGTTTCTAAATGATGATTTTATTTTTTGAAGGTAAAATACTGTCCAGCCCATCTTTCCCAGTGTGAAGAAGTGATTGCTCCCTTAGCTACCAATCTACCAAAGCTCAATTTCACCAGCCACAGTCACATATAATTACTTCCAGGCTTGTTGAATCTAAACATCACTGAATAGAACCTGTCTGGTATTGTGAAGTAGCTAAAGGGTCTCAAAAAGCATCATATGATGCTATGTTCTGAAGAGATTCAAGAAGAGATGCAAAACAAAGTCATTGACATTTATCAGTCTGAAGGGTTTCAAAGACATTGCTGAGGCTCTGGAACTCCAGCGAGCCACAGTGAGAGACATTGTCCACAAATGGAGAAACATAGAACAATTGTGAACCTTCCCAGGAGTGACCAACTGGCCAACCGACCAACCTGCTCTTGGACCACATCAACATCTAATCCAGGAGGTCACAAAAGAACCCAAACGGACATCAAAAGATCTGCGACCTCACTGGTCTCAGTTAAGGTCTGTCTACATCATTCCACAATATGGAAGACGCTGAGCAAAAATGGCATCTATGAGAGTTGCATAAAGGTTTGTCCAGCATTTGCAAAAAAATATCTAGATGAGCTCAAAGACATGGGTCTGTTACATGTGATGTAAAGCTAATACTGCATTCCACAAGAAGAACATGATACCAACAGTGAAACATGGTGGTAGTTTAATGGTTTGGACCTGGACAACTTGTCACAATTGATGGAGCCATGAATTCTGCTCTCTATCAGGAAATCCTCCTGGAGAATATCCACCATCAGTTGATGACCTAAAGCTCAACACCAATGGTTTATGCAGCATGACAATGACCCAAAGCACACAAGCAAGCCCATCTCTGACGGGCTCAAAATTAAGGTTCTGAAATGGCCGAAGAAAAAAACTGGACTTGAATCTAACTGAGATGCTGTGGCAAGACCTTGAAAGAGCAGTTCATGCTGGAAAACCATCTGATGGGGCCAAACTACAACTGAAGGGTTTGGAAGCAGAGTGGTCTAACCCACTTTCTGTAATTTTTAAGAAAAATTAATTGAAAGTTTTGTGTTTCAAGAATGATCTATCATTCAAAGCGCATCTATTCAATTCAATTCAATTTTATTTATATAGCGCCAATTACAGGTCAAATTGTCTCAAGGCGCTTTACAGAACCCATATGCCTGAAGCCCCAGAGCAGACCTAAGGTGACAGTGGCAAGAAAAAAATCTCTTTTAACAGGGAGACACCTTGAGCTCTTTATATAGGGGGACCCATCTGCCTGCTGGCCGGCGGGTTGAGAGCATCTGTAACGCTATATTTGGGGTGCGGGTTAGACCACTTTGCCACTAAAATCTAGACCATAAAATATTACAGAAATGACATTAAACTCACTTTGGATTTTTTGTCGGTTAGACCACTTTGCTTCTAACCCCCTAAACTGCAGAGAAGAGTGAGCCATAATTCCTCCATGGCAAAGTAAAATATTGATCACAAGTTGTAGCAAACATTTGACTGCAATTGTTGCCTCCAAGGGTAGCCCAACCAGTTATTAGGTTCAGGGGAGCAATTACTTTTTCACAGGGGTGATATAGGTTTTCAATATGTCGTTAATAAATCCTCATTTACAAACTGCGTTTTGTATTTTGTGGGTTATCTCTGTATAATATTAAATAAATATAAATATTAGTTTGATGATCTGGAGCATTTAAGTATAAGAAATATGCAAAAATAGAAGATTTTTGTAGGGGGGCAAATACTTCTGCTCGGCACTGTACATTTCTAGATGCCTGCTGTATTTGTCCTTGGCAATTTAATTTTTTGCCTTCCAATATACTACAGCACATGAGAAAACCAATATCTGTCTATCTATCTATCTGTCTGTCTGTCTGTCTGTCTGTCTGTCTGTCTGCCTGTCTGTCTGTCTGTCTGTCTGTCTGTCTGTCTGTCTGTCTGTCTATATTTGTGTGTGTATGTATGTATGTAAATCTACAATGTATCTAAAATGCACATTGAACGTGACATGTAAACTCTGCTAACTGTAAATCATACTATACATTAAAAAATGAAACCAGTGGATGAATGGTGTACAAAGTCAAATATATTCTACATACACATACTGACTGCATATTGTATCTCTACTGTCGCTGCTTTCTGACAGCATCGCCAGCGAGACAGACAGGCGTGTCTCGGTCCTGGCTGGTCTCCTCACCCCTCTGTCACCACTCCCACGGTGGGAGATGATAGGAGGTGGGAGGAGGATTATTCGGAGCCAGAGTTTAGCCTGGCTCCACTGATTGTGTCGTTTCATGTGTACCCCAAATGGAGCTCATAAAGTTGCCACTCTACAAAGCCCGGCCCCCTGTGGGACATCTGATATTACTGCGTACATGTGTGTAAGCAGGTGGGGGGTATGTATGTGTACAGTACATACCACTCTTGTTTATGTGCACCTCCATGCTTGCTAAGGTGTGTTTATGTGTGCACGCGCACATGTGCACGCGCAGGCCATAATCAGCTCCAGATGATTTTGAGTGTCTGCCAGCTCCCCAGAATAGCAGCGCTGGTTTCCCTGCAGCCCTCCAACTGGCCTTGGCAAATATTTTAGCAACTCCATGTTTACCTTCACACTCCTTCACTCTCACTCAGTCAGAGCGCTCCTCATTCCCTGCACCTCTCTATCAGTAATAATCTGATTTTTACCCCCAGTGGTCAAGAGCACAGAGTAAACTCCTTCATAGTGTCTAAATTGGACAAACTCAACAGCACGCTGGCCACACATGGAAGTCTGAGCGAGGCTCTCCTGCTCTGATCTTGATCTGATCTTGATCTTGATGCCATCTTTCATAAAGTGAGCAGCTGCACATTCAGCGTTGTTTATCTGCAAAGAAAACAAACTTGGTGATAGTTCCAGACAGCAAGGCATTCCACTACATGATCGGCGAGATGTTTGTCTTATTAGAGTTCTGCTGAGGCATGACTTGGCCTCCTGACAAGCATCCAAAAGTTAAAAGCCGACAGAGAGATTGAGAGTCATTATAATACACACATGCACATTGAAGGTGGTGTTGATAAAGCTGCGTCAAGGTAATAATTCCTCACCGTGGAAACGCTAATCTGTTTTCGCAGTGTGTCTCAGAGTGATAAATCCTCTGCTGCTTTCCAGTCCTGAACTCCTGCCTCTGAACTAAAGATGGAAGTCAGAGCTGGTTGAGTGATGTTGCTGTGTTTGTCCGTGCCCTGCTGGTGCCACCTGAACGTTGGACACATTAATCTTCGCTCAGCGTTTCGTAAAAGCAAACAGGCAGCATGCTAAATGTTCTTTTCTCCACATGTTTTTTCAGTGCCGTCCATCCAAAGGCAGGAGGCGGGGTTACTGCTGGTGTGTGGACAAATACGGGCAGCCTCTGCCTGGCTACGACGGCAGGGAGCGGGGTGAGACGCAGTGCTACAACCTGGAGAGCAAATGAGAGGACGGAGGGACGACGAGTGGACGGAGAGAAGAAGACAGCGTAAGGAGAGGAGAAGGGAGAAAGAAAGAAAGAAAGAAAGAAAGAAAGAAAGAAAGAAAGAGCTCACTTTGCTCTTGCATGTAGTTTTATGTAAACATTTGAAGGAACTCTGGACCTTTGGTTTCAGGTCCCATTTCTGTTGGAGAGGGAGGGAGGGAGAGAACAAGGGGGAGGTGAGGGGGAAGGGGTGGAGCACAGCCTCCTGTCCATCACAGCTATCTGTCCTGTGCTTAGGGAACCTCTGTCCTTTCTTTAAAAAAAAAAAATAATAAGATAAAGCTGAAAGCTTAGACAGAAGGGGAAGAAAGAGAGAATCCTATCATCTGCACTATTCTTTTAGAGAGAGAGGAAGGAGGGACTTTTCCACTCACTTTAAAGAGGACTTGTTTGTGACTGTGACCCCAAAAAAATGCACCAACTTTGTTTCTAATGTGTGTATCTGTCCGTGTGTGTATAACCATGAGTCTGTACGTGTGTTTAATGTCTGAGCGCCTACATAACATACATGTGCACAGCTGCATGTCTGTGCAAGATGGCGTGAGTGTGTGCTTTCCCAAAAGTGTTTATTTGTCTAGATACTATAAGTCACTCAGACTGCCCATCCCCAGGCCCTGCTCCATTTAACAATGCAGACTAAAACGCTCTCTGGCTCAGGGTCCAATTGAAGTGAAGGATTATGGGATGGCGGGGCTTTGACTTTTTTTCAGCATGATCACCAACACTGGTCTTCCTTGCTGACTCGAGCTCCTTGTCACTCCTCGGCGGGGCAAAGGGAACAAAGGCAAACCGTGCAGTTACAGTGCCTTAAAAAACAACCTTTCAATGCCTCCCCTCCCCTTCAGCCTCTTCAGTCATCGATCGAAGGAATACTTCACTGAAGCGTACCTTGTTAGTTTCAGGTTGGCAAATTTGTAGGTCGCACTGTTGTTGAGGACAGCGGTTGCAGTTTTAGTGTGGATTCACAGCTACAATGATTTAAAGCTTCTGAAACCACTTGCACAGTGTAGTTCACTTTTTTACCGTTGATCCAGCTTCAGAAGAGTTCATACATGTGCTACTTCTAACAGATTGGGACCTGTTAGGTTGCAAGAATGTAACATGGAAGTGGTGTATTTAGACACATTCAGGAGAAAACAGTGTTGGAATACTAGAAATCTGCAGGGAGGTTAGCTCATTGGCAGCTGTTTTCTGGACTGGAAAAGCAGCCAAGCTAATCAGAGTTATGTCTTCCTGTGTGAGAGGCAGAAAAATGGCAGCAGAAGTGAATGAGACTGACGCCATGATACAAATTGTTCAACTTCTTCTAGCAGCAATAACTCCAAAATTGATACATTTCTTCTGTCGATGTAAAAAGCCAACCAAATGAAAGTTATGACATTTCTTGCTTCTATTTCCAAGCAGAAAGTGAATATGCTGGCTCAAATGGATAAAACAATGTCAGACTAAGTAGTGAAGTGAAACATGAAATGAATAAAATGAAATACTGCTTGTTTTCACTAGTGTGGTTAGATCTCACACTCAGCTAAGACCCACACTAGCAACAAACAGAAGTTGTGCAATCATCCCTGCAAATGGAGCAAGCTACAAACTCTTCAGAACTCCCCTTCATGCTCACAGATTTAATGTTTGGTACCTGGGAGACTGTTTTTCAGTGGAGTATTCCTTTTAAGTGCCCTGTAGTTTTAGAGATCAGTTTGGTTAGATTAGGCTGCCATCTGTCTCCTTCCCACCTTCTGTTGATCCTATGTCTCCCTTTTCTTTGTCTGCGTCTCTGCCCTGCTATCGTTTGCCTTCATCCCCATCCTTGTCCCTCGTGTGTCACAGCTCTGGTGCAGCTGAGGTCCTTCAGTCTTTCATGTGACCACCTCTCCCCGTCCAAAAGTTGTCCTCATGTCTGTGCCTAACCCTGTCCCTGTCTCCGGCCGTCTGACCCAAACTGTTTGTCCTCACTCCAGCACCCTGCCCATCTCCGGTCCTCTTCCTGTCAGTGGTGCTACCTGGTGTAGGCTTGTTGGAACGGGGTGAGTCCGGTGTGACCGTTTCGCCCCACTGCAGGTGCCAGCTGCCCCTATGCTTCAAGCACAAGCACTTAAAGCACTTTAGCTGCGCTGCTACTCGTCAATGCATGCAGTTAAAGACAATTGGACCTATCTGCATCTGCATACCTTTCCTCAGAGGTAATGTTAGATGAAACAGCATGATATTGTAGGAAAACAATAATAACCCAGGAAGGAGAAAAAAAAGTAAAGAAAAAAGCTACACCAGGACTTCTGACAGCAAACTTAGCGAACGCCCCTCAGAAATTCTTCATTCAATGCAACTATTTTCTTTTTTGTTGTTGTTGTTTTTGTTTCTTTGAAAAAATGCTTGTATGATCGTATGCCAACAAATCTCCACAAGGTGGACATAGCACCAAATATGCATTCACACAAGTGGTAGGGGGTCTGAGGGAGGAGGCGTGGTCCTCCCCGAGGAGCTTCCTGCCCGATGCTCTCCCATATCCTGTGTAAAGACTTGAAAAGTGGAGAGAGTGCCGACAGAGAATGCTCGCCCAGTAGCTTGGTAGCATGACATCGGCTATACACTTCCTCTAATAGACAGCAGCAACTTACAACCAGCCTGTTGGTGCTATATCCCATCTATTCAAAGACTTGATGTAAGGGGAGGAACATACATAAAAATATGTTTAAGCTATTCCCTCCCTAATATTTGTAAGTGTGTCTTTTTATATATTATTATTATTATTATTTCCTGGCCAGCTATGTGTCTGACTAGACATCATGTACAGTACTTAAAAATAAAAATTATTTATCTAAGAAAGAATTATAAGCTGATCCAAACTAGGTTTTCTTATGAACAATTCAGTGACTCACAGATTGCACAGCAAAGTCTATAGGATTCAGTGTATTTTGGGGAATATAATCACTAATGAATGTTTTATTTTTTAATGAACCTTTTCCTTCTGTTGCTGAGCAGTGTCTTTGGTAAGCTCCGTGCCCAGCAGGCCACTTCCAGCCTCGGGCAAATCTGTGTCAGTCAGGCACTCAGGTTTCTGGTCATCTTAGTTCACTGCTTCTTAAGGCCAGTGAACCTCTCACTAAGTCACTTCTCTCCATGCACACCCAGCCATCCCGCCTCAGTCTGTTCATGCAGAGCCAGAGTCACATTTCTGTAACGTCACTTTTTATTTTTCCCTGCTGGTCACATTAAGACTCTCTCTGTTCACGGGTAAATGTATTATGTCTTTCATTTTAACTTTATCCTTCAAAGAGTTTTTTTGTTTGTTTCAAGCTTTTCATGATAATAAACTAGAAATCACACAGCTATTATTTTCTTTGAGAAAGGAAATGATTTTGATTCAAAATATAATTTGTATTTAATGTCTTTTTTTAAATAAAAAGTGAACACATTTTAAGACATTGTCTCTGATGTTTTTTTTAGTGACTTGGCATTGTCATCGGCAGCTCGTAAGTCGATCATGTCTTTATTTCTGCAGACAATCAGGCAACAAATTTGTGCCCGTTGAAGTCCTTGAATGCAATCAGGCTCCTCTCAGTCTTGGAATGTGTCAATAAGGATAAAGCAAAGGTTCAATTTGTAAAGAATAAAAATAAATCTGGTGGTGCCAGGCAGGCTGGCAGTGGGCATGAGAGGTTGGGGCGAATTCTTGTGCCCGACCAAGGCAAACAGAGAGCGGGTCAAAAGGCAGCGCAGAGCTGCGTATGCCGGCGAACTGGCTAAAGTTAGACAAGGACCTCCACTTTAGATCACTGTGATAACACTGCTCACAAACACACTGAATATAGAAAATGTGGTCCAGCAGTGCATCCACACACAGCGTTTCACAATCATGTCTTGATGAAACCGTTATGTTTCTCATGTTTTGCCACCTGTGAGTGCACAAAATAAACCTGCCTGAGGTGAAAGAGAGGCCAGGAGCGCATAGCTGAGGTTACTGTTTTTATTAAATATATCAGCTTTTTTCTTACATCTCAATTACAAAAGTGTACATACACACGAGTGAGCAGTTTGTCACTTTGGAATAGACTCATCTAAACAATAATTCTCTCTCCAACAGCAGCATGTAGATAGAGCTGAGCCGACACAGTTCACTGCAGGACTCGCTCTTTGTGGTCATGTGTTCTTGGTCAGAGAGAACAGCAACATAAAAGTAAAGTAGCAAGTCTTCTTGTTTGACAGACACATCAACACAACTGACAGCAGACACGTAAATATTGGAGGTAGGTAAATGTAGAAATACCCGTCTGAGAGGCAACGCTGGGAGTCGCCGCCTGTCATGCTATCTGCAGCCCCATGGAACCATGGGGAATGTTTTCTGAGACTGTTTGAGGATTCAAGACTGAGAGTTTTGCATTCACTGACAAGAGCTGATATGTCACATCCGAAAATAAAAAGACAATGGCATAAAAGAAGACATAACAATGGCAACAAAATAAATCACAAAAACAACATTTAGAAATATTTCTAAATGGCATTTGGTCACTCAGTGCTTTTGTTCTTGCTTGGTTTGTCTCAAACCAAACCTCCAGACAACTCCTTAAGGGTAGAGCGAGCTCAACTCAGCAGTGGAGTTACTCAGGGCCAAGATACATATTTACACTTTATACACACATAAAAATAATAATATAATAATAACAATAAGGCAAAAAAAAGATATAAATACCCATGAAATAATTACAAATAGAATGCAATAAAATTGAAATAAATAAGGCTGAAGAGTAGAAGTAAATGCATCAATATTAAAATCTCCTTTTCAGAAAAACAAAAATAGATTTTTTCTCTCTCTCTCTTTGGGACGTGTTTGAAGGGGTGGGGGTGGGGGGGGCACAGTCCCGCAATGACAGTGTACCTGAATTAAACACCACCATGGACAAGATCAATAAATAAACAGCTATAAAAAGGAAAAATCAGTGGCTTGCTTCTTCTTTTTCATGAGATCTGCTTCAGTGGTTGATCTCTTTAAGGGCACTCGGCGTCTGCAGGCAGGTCGGTGGAACCTAAAATCTTCTTGCCGTTCCAGGAATTCACACACCAGCATCGACCCCTCTGTCCATCCAGAGAGGATTCACACTGCAGGGGAGACACAAATCCTCTTATTTGACTGCTTTCATTTTCAGAGCACTTGTGAGACACACATGTATGGTCATGAAACTGGGTGACATCACACTCAAACAAAACTCTTGAGTTGCTGAACAAATCCCTGCGTGCAACACACACAATCATTTTAAAGCTGTGCTTGACATAATCTTGGCTACACACACACACAATTTGGTGAGATTCTTTCATGATGAGTGGAGTCATGAATGCATTCACACCAACCAAAAAAAAGTCACTCAAAACACGTTTCACTGAAGATACCAACCTGTTTGGGTTTGTAAAGGCCATGTTTGTCACAGTTGGGGAGGTAGAATCTGGTTAATTTGTCTCCTAATTTCTGCTGAGATTTGGCAATCTTCTCCAAGGCTGTCTGCAGCTCCAGGTGGCAGGGCCCCTGCACAGAGGAAGCAGGACAGAGAAGGGTTAACCGAGCAGTGCCAACTCACAGAAATGATAATCACCACTGTTTTATTATCAGCGAGCACGTGGGCTGACATCAAACTGCATTTGAAACTTGCAATAACAAGCGTCCCCATATTCTCTCTCCTCATCAGCGTTTCAAACGGCACACGAGCTCCCCCTTGTGGCGCACCAGTACTCACCCAAACCTCCCCCAAAACTTTTAGCAACATAAGCTGAGGATTTCACCAAATGCACACACTAATACTGATAGACTGTCTTCGTCTCACCTGCTCCACCAGCTTCTTGCGGATGGCGATGAGTTTGGCTTTCATGCTTTCCTGAGCGTCGGCAGCCGCCCTCGGGTCGAAGGGCTTACTGAGACCGGGGAGGTAGTGGCTGGAGCCGGGGTCCGAGATGATGGCTGCGTTCTCCATCTCCGCCTCTGGCTCTCCCTGATCTGGAGAGAGAGGGACAGGATGAATGCGACTGACTGTGACCGTAAAAGGCTTCAGCTCTGACAAGTCATTTGTTTGTATGATTGGGATCATGAGGATTTACTGGATGTGGAGAAACAGATGTAAAATGTGGAGGTGATGTGGGCCTACCTTGTATCTGGGGCTCAGGGGTGGGCTCTGGCTCAGTGCTCTCCGTGCACAAGGCTTGTCCGCGGGTGAGGGAGTGTAGCGGCCGGGGGTCGCCGGGTCTCGGGGTGCACCTCAGTCCGGAGCCGCATGGCGCCGTGTAGATCCCGCACAGCTCTCCCGCCTTCAGGGCGCAGGCGAGACAGCATCCACAGCCGGGCTCCCGCAGCACCTCGGCGCATCCGGGCGCCACCGCTGGACACTGGCTCAGTTTCTCCGGAGTACACGGGGCGCATCGGATCGGCTCTGGCCCCACCACCGGGGACCCCAGCGTCAGTGTGACCAGCACGGAGCACAGCGCTGCGACCACGACGTGCTTCAAATAAAATCCACCCATGGCCAACATGGTCATCTGGATACTAAATATAGAATGTAGAGCAAGGTAGAGAGAATAATTCAAGGTGTACGCCGGATTCCCGCGGTTCTTGCTCAGTTGTGTCTTTCGTTTGATTTTGGGAAAATGTCTCACTGTGCGTTGCGCGCAGCCGTATTTATAGCCGGGTCCTCTGTGAGTGTTTGACGCATCGGCGTTATGAATGATTTCTGAAAAGAAGGTGTAATGATACGATGGGTTCTGATTGGCCCGCACATGTCCGGTCAGGCGGCTTATTTGAATACAACAATCACGTCAATATTTATTTTGGAACAGCCAGTGCCTGCACGTATCGCTGACGAGTGACGACACCAGTGTTTGATGTTGCAATCAAGAGCCCCTCTTTTCTCACCCGGGTGCTGCACTAAACTACTTTGCCCCCAAGTGCCACATTATAATAGCAACACACGGGCAGTAAGTTTGGTTCATGCTGTTTGTTTTCACAAGTTGAATGAGAGTAAGTTGACGCAGTGTCACATGGGAACAGATTTAGGATTTCAGGAGTGAAACAGTTCCTTGTTTTCTGCTCTGCCCCAAATGAGCTCCTCTCTTTTGGAACAACGTTGTCTATTCATGGGAGCTTTCCATCAGTTGTGTTCCCTAAAATTCTTACACAACTTTGGGAAGAAAACTAATAATGAGCGCAAATTACGCACGCCCCCGCTGCGCGCAGAGAGCGTGGGCCCGCCGAAAGGCTCTAATTTGACATGAGAAAGCATCCGAGCATCGCAGAGGGACAATAAACTGGAGTTTCAGAAATAGCTGCGCGAATGAGGGTCACCGTTTTCGCCAGTGAGCGGAGGGCTCGGGACTCTGTGGTATGTGATCCCTGGCTCTCCCTTGCGCGCACACTGAAGCCGGCTTTGGGCTCCTTCCAGGAGATGTCCCGTTGTAATTACCCGTTTCCTGGGGTAATAATAGAGCAGAGCCTGAATCAGGGCTGCCTGACATGACCACAGACACGTCCCTCGCCTCGCCACTCTCTGGGGGCTTTGATGGTCCCACGGTGGACAACATGCACGTCTTCACGGCTTGCTGCAAGGCATTTGATGTCCTGTCACTGCTGACCAGCGTGTGATAATGTTCCTTCCATTTGCAAAAGACGCAAAGAACCCTTCTGATCTCAGTGCACCCCCACAACACCCCGCTGTTTTCTTTTTTCCCCCTTTTTTTAATCCCCACACCCCCTTCCATGCCTTTTTTCACATTTTAATGAAGTACTACTTAATATCTGACTTTCTGATGCAACATGCAGCCCTGTGTCATTGTCTTTCCACGCAACTGCTTTAAAGGATTGCATCATCTGTCGACGGGTGTTAACAGTCGCTCTCTCTCTCATGCCCAGATTATATTCCTCAAAGCCCGGGGCTAAATAAAGCTTTTAGAGTAATCTGATGTGGAGTGAGAGCGCTTTCTGCACCTTGGCACGCTCACATCTTCACTTCTGTGGAGGGGATTTCAGTCCAGTCACACCTGAAGTGCAGGTTATGCAACTGAATAACTGAAGTAAAAGCCAAGCACTGTATTTAGATAAAATGTAAGAGCTTTACATTTCTATTTCACTACAAGTAAGAGGAAAGTATGGACTTTTATTACATAAACAGTTAAACTTAGTTACTTTCTAGGTGCTGAGTTTTTTTTTAAATGTACTTTTAATGAAATATAACACAGTGTGTAGTGAATTAAACTCATTAATTTGCTGAAAAGTATCAGTTAAAATTATCCAATATGCAGTGTATGTAAAGTATGTTATTTTCACCAATGACGGCTTTTGCTTCTGGTGGCTAAATTAGCTGGTCACATAAAACCACTACAACCATTTTGCAATAGTACAATATATCTTATAATGTCATTATTCGTTGTGTTTGTAAAATGTGGATCAGTAAATATCTGTACCTGTCAGTTAAATGCAGTAGAGTTGTGGCCTTTGAAGTAGAAGTACACAGACCAACAAAATGGTAAAATCAAAGTACCTTAACATTGTAACAAAGTGCAGTGCCACTGTTACACCTCTGAAAGGGGCTAGTCTGCATATTTGATACTATTTATTAAACAACTGTTGCTGAGAATGCTTGTGCGCTTATAAAAGAGAAATTTTACTTGTAATCAAGTACTTTTATATTTGAGTTTTCACAGAAGAAAAGGAATTCCCTGCAAGGCCTGCACGGTTAAAGTTGTTAAAAAAAAAAAAAAAAAATCCCCTTATTCAACGCTTTCTGACAGATTCTTTGATCAACTCAGTCCAGCTCTTAAATCAAAACTTTGTGGTGTTTACACCGAGTCAAATATTCAAATCCAGACTCCTCTAAATGGGATTATCTGAGATAAATGGTGCATAATTTTATGCAAATTTCCCCAAATTCTGTGAGACATTTTCAGAATCATCAAAATTTTAAAAAAAAAAGGTTTGAACAGGTATCTCTTATAAGTACTTGGGGGTTTGGGTGGATGATAGGTTCCCTCCAGAGTGCATACTGAGCAGAGTGTTTTAAAAGTGTTTTAGACTATAGCTGTGGTATTTATGTGCACAATGCTGCCTCTACTCTTCACTGTATAGACTCCGTTTATTGCAGCTCTCTAGGTTTTCTATCCAACTTCTTGTCCAGTACACATCACTGTGTCCTTTATGATCCAGTTTCTTGACTTTCTTTAAGCCTAAGCAGACAGCAGCACTGGTGTATTTTTATCTACAAAGCAGTACTGGGTAAACTTCCTTCTCATTTGTTTAATTTTGTATCACTCATCTAAATGTTCCCAGGCTTTATTCTGATCTTGGTAGAACCGCCTTTAGAACACACTCCACCTTAATGATTTTGTGTCCCCGGCAGAGTTCAAAGCCCCGATCAAAAGATGTGTAACTGAAGAGTGCAACTGCTGTTCCTGAACTGGATCTAGCTTTGTGCATCTTTAGACCCTGGATTGTTTTAATGTGCTTTACTTTTGTCTTATGACAGTTGGTGCCATGCTTGGTTTTCTATTCTTTTGGAACCTTATAATGGTGTACCTTCTGAGCCAATCTCCCTCAAAAAGGAGAGTTTAATCTCCAAGTGCTCAAATAAAAGTTAAAAAAATATATATGTTTTTGTGGCTTTAATTATTCAGTACGCAGTGGAGACAGTGGGGTTTTCGGGGTTAAAAGGAAAGAGGCTGCTTTTCATCCACTCCCCAATAAAACATGTGATGTGTGTACATGTGCAGTTTAAACAGTATGTCCTACAGGAAGTCCAAATGCTGTTTGTTTTTTCTCACTCTCACTGAACAGGAAGTCCTTCACATCACACAGCAGGGAGAGACATTTATTCAAGGACTGTACTTCATTACATCTGATGCAGTTCATTTGAAATGCTCCATTACATTTCAGGAAGGATGGAAACATTCTTCTTCTTCTTCTCTCTCTCTCTCTCTCTCTCTCTCCCTTTATATATATATATAACCCTATCCATGTTTAATGACTTATTGTGATAAAGCTGTTATCTAAGCTCTAATTTCGTCTTAAATCTCACTCTATCCTGGTGATGGGGACACAAAGGCTTAATGTGTTTCAAAATTGCTGAAAATCTAAGCATCATATTAATGAATGGATACATTTTGAATGGTGATATGATACTTTGACAGTAGTGTAAAAAGTATTTAGGTCTCTTACTTGAGTAAAAGCAGCAATTCAACAGTGTAAAAATATTCCATTGAAAGTTAGAGTCTGCAAAACAGGGCAATCATGGAAATATTATCAGCATAAAGATTTTAAAGGAAGACTGTATAGCAGCAATAGTGTGAGTGTTATAATTATTACTGGGTTATATCTACTGATGCATATGTTACCCTAAAACTGGCAAAACAGTTCTTTTACTGGATAACTAACAAACCTCCATTGTTCTATGGTCTATGTGCTGGAGTTACATCCACTAATTACTATTAGTTGATGTTTTGGTTGCAGTCAAAGCTGTGAGCAAATGATCACTATAAAACAGAGCCTCAGTGGTGGACATGCTGTCCATTGAGCTGTATAGTTAAGCATCAGGACTTCACATTTTACTGAAGAAAAAGTTGAACTCAAGAGTAAAGCTTTTAACTCTTGAGCTCTTTCAGTTTTGATCTGGGGCTGGAGTAGCTGAGCATGAGTGCCGACCATTAAATTCATAAGTGGATCAATTAAGGATGGACAAGATATTCCTCTACTGCTGCCATCACCAGATGCTTTTATGTCAAGCTTCTCTTTGTGCAATGCAAACAAATATGAACAGTATTTAACTGTAATACAGATGGTCGACAGAACACAGCGTCCCTATAATGTCACAATATGTTACTGTGGAAAATTGCTACCTATATCTAAACTTTGTGAAATGACTGAGCAATTACAGCAATTTGCTACAATGCTAAGTAAATTGTCAAAGATTGATTTAAATTATGTGAGACTGTTTTTCTTAACAGGTATGAATGAATGCGCCTAACTTGCTTTGGTCCATTGAGCTTTGTAGTTGCTGCCATTTCTGTTAAAAACAAATCTAGATGCTTGTTTCCACCTCTGCTAGTTTACATGTTCAAACAAAACACTGAGTGTTAAAAGTTCAGGTTTTACAACTACAGTCACATGTTTCCTGTACATGCAACATCTGTCCTCAGTTGACCTGAAGATGACGCTTGCAGTTTGAGTCCTTCTGAGGGAATGTGGCTTTCCGGGCCGCTGGGACCTGGCTGGACTTTTATTCCCGTCTGACTCAAATGTTTATCACCACTTTTTTAAAATACAGGAAGCTATTTTACCCTAAAACTCTCACAAAATGTTTTGAAAGGCCCCTGCCCCTCTGTAAAGCTGGTCTGTGTAATATTGTATGATACGGCCTCACATAGCTCTAAGGCACGGCTTGAGATCATCAGTGTAATTAGCAGGTTGATGTAAAGAGGGAGAGACATGAGGCATTAAAACATTTGAAGTATTCTCATGGAAGAGCCACACGTGTTCGCAGACAGGTTGTGTGAAGTTTTTTTTTCTTCTGGCAGGCAAAGTGGTCAAACAAAGCAGAGTTATCTGAGGTCAGGGACAGACCTACTTTTTTCAAAAACACATGTACACAGCAGGCTTCATCATAAGCCCAAGACCTCAACCACAAAACCACAAAGCTCTCATGCGGATGCTGCAGGGTTTGTGTTTTTGGGAGAGCGATGATAAGAAGAGCTTTCCATCTCTTTCAGGTGTCACATGATGAGGAGATCAAACGATGCTTGGCATTGAACGTCCCAAGACTGGAATGTTTACCTTTGACAAGAGCACCGGGAAAAACAGTCTTGCTGTCTCAGAAGCTGCTCACGCCCATGCACACACGCAAACACACACCGACACACACACAAACACGCATGCTAGCCTCTAGGATCCATTTATGGTGTTTTAAACCTTGCCCTTTTGGGGGCGTCGAAAGGAGGGTATCCACAACAGATGAGCTCAGAAAAACAGGGTTGTTTGGAATCACACCCACAGAAAGAATGCACACCTGAGTGAATACTACACTGGCTGAAACACAGAAGTTCACGGAGATTTTACAGCCACTTTAGTACTTTAGATTCATATTCATTACACAACACCATCGGTGAGGCATCTAATCATTCTGCAACGATTCATTCTGCAACTGCTGGTCTTCAGCCACAGGAATCAGCAGGAGTCCTGCAGCAGATGTTCTGGTCCCCACAGAGCCCTGATGTCAAATTCATGGAGACAGTCTGGGATCATAAGCAGACACAAAAGACTCTGTGGCAGAATAAATCCACAGAGGAACTGGCATCTCTGAGATGCTTGGAACAGCTTATCTGCTGAGAAAAAAGCTGAAATATTAATATTCTCTTTAAAATGAATTCTTATCTATTTAAGGTTCAGGCATATGGATTTTGTAAAGCGTCTTGAGACAATATGACCTATAGTTGGTGCTATATAAAGCTGTCTCATTGTCAGCCAACTATACAGCACCTATAACTGTGTAAGCCTGTATGAAATGTGCTGTACAAATAAAGTTTGACTTAATTTGATGAAGTCTGATTGGTTGACTTCAGCGGTCATCATGTGAACATCTAAAAGACTGGCAATTTTCTTGCAATTTCCTGATGAAAAGGATCATAAAATTCTTGCATATTAAAAAGAAATAAAGTTTGCATATTAATTAACAGTATCACCTATTACAAAGATGGTAGTATGTTGGTTTCAATATTGATGGCGTCAATGGGTGCCCGGGTACCCATAAACATAGTATAGTCCCCCGCCACAGCGGTCATGGGTTCAAGTCCGACCCACGGCCATTTAGTGCATGTCTTTCCCCCTACTTTTCTCCCCATGTTTTCTGTCCCTGTACACTGTCTATAATAAAAATAATAGGCTAAAAAGGCCCAAAAAATAACTTTAAAAAAATCAATCAATAGCTTATGCTGGATGAGAACATTCTCCAACCAGTCAGTCTAGGTGACAAAGTTTAATCAGGAATCAGACTCAACACAGTGTTGCCGGGCAGGTTGTTAACATGCTGTGAGATTTAAAATTAGAAAACAGAGTGAAGTCTTCTCAAACACTACATGATCAATTATAAATGTAACAGACAGATTTCACAGCTCTGACAATTTGTCATAGCTGTTGTTGTGTTACAGAATTTGCAATGTAAATATTACAGATATGCACTTCACACTGTAAAGTAATAGACCAGGAGTGTAAGTCTGTATGTGATTCATCACACTGTCACTCACACGTAGGGTGATTCAAGTTTCTCTGATCTGTACACAAGGTGCTATACCTGGACCAGAGTGGATTATTTCTGATCAAATGAATGACAGGGCTACATGTTATTGCACAGATGAGTTAGGTCTGAATGCAGCCTAAAGGGTGTGGTTCAGATGGTAGAACAGGTTGTCCACTAAAGCAAAGTGCTGTTTAGCAGAACCGCAAGTTCAGTCTGTTGGCAGGCTACCACCTTGTATGAGAAACATTGTAAAGCACGTTGTAGAACAGCTAACATTACAAGGGGTTTTGAATGCAGACACTTTAAATAGAGAACAATTGCACATGTCTGCAACGTCAACTTGACTTAGACTTCATTATCTAAGTCAGTGAAGCTCTGCTTGGACATTGTGGACGTATGGGCTGTACTTGTGTTACTTTTGTGTCATATAAATGTTTAAAAGCTTAAGGACCAACATGTGCTCTAAATAACTTAATTTTATTAACAGTAAAGCTACACCACCGTTCAAAAGTTTGGGGTCACTTACAAATGTCTTTTTTTTTTTTTTTAAAGAAAAACTGTTTTTTCAATGAAGATAACATTAAATTAATCAGAAGTACAATCTAGGCATTGTTAATGTGGTAAATGACTATTCTAGCTGGAAACAGCTGATTTTTAATGGAATATCTACATAGAGGTACAGAGGAACATTTCCAGCAACCATCACTCCTGTGTTCTAATGCTACATTGTGTTAGCTAATGGTGTTGAAAGGCTAATTGATGATTAGAAAACCCTTGTGCAGTCATGTTAGCACATGAATAAAAGTGTGAGTTTTCATGGAAAGCATGAAATTGCCTGGATGACCCCAAACTTTTGAATGGTAGTGTATGTTGCATCATGAAATATCAGTCATAAATGATCAGTACCCTTCAGCTAATTATAGGTTAAAGTAACATTCAAGAACCTAACATCAGCGTTCCATATACTACACCTCCTTTCTTTTCAAAAGAAAGTGCCATGTATGTGAGAAAAACAAATATCAGCAATTTACAACTTACTGTGAAATGTCGCTATTCTGACTTATTAAACAGTTTACCTCTTAACAGTTCTTACACAAATTACCAGGCATTAGGTTTTTGCTTGAGTGGACCAATTTCAATATCACAATATCAGAATATTAATTTCAAAACTTTTACACATCCACCGCGGTATTTCAGTTATTCATCATATATGAACCACCCCGAGCAAATGATGTTTGTTGCAGTGATCCTCTTGTACTTCTGCTGGGATCACATGGTACAATCTGTCAACAGGTTTCATGACAACTGCAGATTTCCAGCCACCATGTTCCTTGAGCCTCACACTCCGTTTTGCATGAGAAGTGTGAGTAGCTTTGCTGATCTGTCATACTGCTTTTACTGGCTTAGTTGTTGTATATTTGAATGTATCATGATGTCAATAGACACTTCAATCTTGAGATGTTAATGGATGTTTGGGAGGATAGATGTTAACACATGAGCAGCTGTGCCAGTGATCAGAATTTGCTTCTGTGCTTTTGGTTCCCTACAGCCTCTAGTGAATGTCTTTCATATATCCTTGCTCTTGCCCAGGAGTACCTTTGTTATTTGCAAAAACCTCTCAGCAAGTCCATTGCTTTGTGAATAATGTAGGATTGTAGGAAGACTTGCAGACTTGTTGTAAAGTTGTATCTCTGACAGCGTTTGATGTTGTGCTATTGAGCATAAAGGTTCAAATACCTGCTGTAATAATCAACTGTCACCATGTGTTTATGACTTCAGTTTAACAGATCTGATGCAGTGAGCTGCCATGATCATGAGTTTTCATTGTTTGAATGTCAGTGTCCTCAACAGATCGTGCATCTTTTGACCATGTTCTCAATTTGTTTGCCTATCCCAAGCCAGAATAGTGTGTCATGGGGATCTTTGTTTACACTGTTCTGTGCCCACGTGCCATGTGTGAATGTGTGGCAGCATTTCTGCACGTAGCAAAACTGGAATGAAAAGCTTCACTCTTTTGAATGCCATTTATCACAGACAGTTCATTTGTTTCCAAAATTTTGTTTTCCTTTGAGAACATTCTTTTCTCTATTGTATTTTTAGAAATGACAGCTGAGTGTCCTTGTCATTTTCCTCTTTAATCTCCGGGAGGCTCTTGTCGCTGACAGGCTGCTGTACAAAATGTGCACCTGAAAGTCTATGCTTTTGTTGGGGCTGCTTCTCTGGTCAGACAGTGTTGGACAGTGATTTTCTTGACTTCTGCTTCTTTTCCAGGGCTGTAGATGATGGTGGAGCTGTGATCCTTTAAAGTGTGTGAGATACTGCTACAAGATGATGGATGATCAATTGTTCTATGGTCACTCTCCACTATGACACACTATAAATATAGCAAAAAGATACTTTAAGCCAAGTGAGATAACATTAAATCCCATGCTCCTCTCCTCATACACGGGGAGGACATAGAGCAAGTTGATAACATCCACATCACCACTGACCTCACATGGACCCTGAACACCTCTCACCTGCTAAAGAAAGCATAGCAAAGACTTTATTTCCTCAGGAGGCTCAGACAGGCTGAACTCCATTCTCAGCTGCTGACAAACTTCTATAGAACCACCAAAGAGAGCATTCTCTGCCTTGGTATGGTGGTCTGGTATGGCAGCTGCACAGTGTGGGACAGGAAGGACTTGACCAGGGTGGTAAAGACAGCTCAGGGGATTGTGGGACGCCCTCTGCCAGACCTGGACTCTGTTTATGCTGGTTGCCTCCAGAGAAAGGCCAGCAGCATTGCTGCAGATTCAACCCACTCTGGTAACAAACTGTTTGTGCCTCTGCCTTGAGGAAGGAGGTACAGGTCCATAAGAACTTAAACCACCAGATTGAGGGACAGCTTCTTCCCCAGAGCTGTAAACTCTGTACAACCTCCCACATACTCATTGTAAAAGCTTGAAACGAGATGGAACTGAAACTGCACCTTGCACTGCTGTACTTTACTCAGTCTGTTGTATGTATATTTTCTTACTTTTAAGGTATTTTTACAATTTTTTAATGCAATATATGTTTTACTGTCCACGTCTTTTAATGTTGACCTTTAAGCCGATACTACCAAAAAAATTGTTATGTGGCTGGTGAAAACTAACTGCATAATGACAATAAAGATTCTTGACTTGACTTAATTCCTTCTGAATCATGTCTTTCAGAAAGGCATGGCACAAACTTTGACAAGTAGTTAACTATTCCCAAAATGGTTTTGTCTTTGGGTGGTTCTATCTCTTTATTGGCTTTGACGTTGTCTGAATCTGGTTTGATGGCATTGGTTGTCTGAAAAACTTGACTACTGTTGCGTAGATGGTGCTTTATTCTGGATGGATGTTGACCCCTAGCATTCTGGAGAGTTGCTGCGTAGCATGAAACAGCTTTTGTTTTGCCATAGACCTAAATGCCATCAAAAATGGCTATAACACCTTCAGGTCCTCCATATATCTCATCACTCTTTATCCAGTGGTGAAATTAGGTCACAATGAAGCCTGGGGAATCTGTGGTACCAAAATGACATTAAAGGTCTCCAGTTTGGATTAATTCTGCCAAGGCACACCCTGAGTTTACCATTTCGTAGGTTGAGTAACTGTTACAATAATCTGCTGCTCCATGTTCTGTAGTACCTCTTTAAGATGGTCACACAGTGCTTGGGGAACTCATTTGGTTAGGGGTCCTACAGTTTTGCATTAGCTTTAATATGGATTATGCACTTGCTAGGACACAGTCCTGTACTTGTGAATCTGTCAGCAAATTTGTTTATGATTTTCATTGCCAAATAGATGAGGTTTAAGTCCAGGCACACTTTAAAGCCTGACACTGGGGGCACTCGTGTATCAACAATGCACGTTTTGAGCCTGAAAACTAAATCTGATATTTGAATTTCACACTACATTTGTCGCTTACAGCCAGATGTAAAGCTGTGGGTGATAGGCTTCAATGACTGCACTCTTCCCAGTATTTTGATTATATATGTGAGTGCAACATTTGCCGAGGAGCCTATGTCCAACTTAAAACTTAGAGCAGTTTTATTCGGGCTGACCTGTAAATCTGCAAAAGTTTGTTTTTGCGACTTTACCTGTTCTGTTTAATGGCTTCAGTAAAAAAAATATCACTGCTGTCTACAATGTTCTCCAACTCACTTTCACTGATTTTTGTGAACACTTGTATTTGGTTCAGAGTGACATTTTGACAAGTGGTTCCATTTTCACACATTCTGTATTGCTTGCCTTTGGCCAGACACTTTCCCTGTCATTGTGGACTTTGTTTCCACATCAGTCAAACCCTTTTGAATGACCATCCATTCACCTTGACTTGTTATCAATTGTGTGCATGGCCTCTTTTCAATAACTGTTGAACCTGTCTGCTAAGGTTTTAAGGTAGACCTTTGCAAATTCATTTGATCAGGCAAAAACCACCTCTTTGTTTTAATGTGAGCTCAGAGCCAGGACTTAGAAATCTTTCTCTCACAGCAGGTAAATGGATGGCGAAAACCATGTGGTCTTTCACCATCTGTCACTATATGCTAAGCAGTCTTTCACAAGCAGACTCAGATGTGTCAAAAACCGTTCACATGGTTCATTTGCTTCCTGTATTTTTTCACTATTGGCATGATATATGCCTTGCACTGCTTGTAGTACATTTTCAGCACTTTTTCTTCCTCTTTACGAAGCAATCCAAAGACGATTCCTGCACATTTTGTTTGAGATGTGACATGTAGCATGACTATATGGCTAGTATACTGGTGGTGGTGGAACTCCAGCTATGTCCATTCTTTTCTTTTCTTTTCTTTTCTTTTCTTTTCTTTTCTTTTCTTTTCTTTTCTTTTCTTTTCTTTTCCTGTTAAATCTGACCCCATGCCTTACTTTGCATTATCTAGACATTTAGAGGAGGAAGCTCACTGACTCATGCACCAGGAAAGCAAAATAAGTGCTTGTTGAGGAGAGGCTATGTGAGGAGATTCCTTCATTATCCACAACTTTTTGTATTCTTCATCAAAAAAGCTGTAATTAAACAAGTCACTGCTGGACTTTAGAGGAACTTTGATTTGTACATGCTTTCCATCGATGGTGCCCAAACACAGCAAGAAGTTATAAATCCTATGTCCGACCCCTGTGCTTGGGAGGGAAAGGCTACAAACCCTGGCTGCAGGCTATAGGTGTGCCACAGTGCTTGGCACACCTCAGGAATAATTACAGGCATAGAGCTACATCCCACTTTGTAACTAGCTGCTAGATACTGCAAAAAGCACTAAGTCACAGCCTTTCAGAAATATCCACAGGTGGCCCGTGTGCATTTGTGTGTTCAACATAATCGGCAAGGTGATGCACCGATGCTGCAAACTGACACGTACCCTTTGTAGCATGAATAGAAGCATGTCTGCGTTCGAAGTCTACATTTGCAAGTCCATACAAATGAGGAAGCCATGATTTGGCCTTTACTTTAGGGTCAGGAGGATTGGTGGTGGTTGATTTCTGCTGGACAACTTGTAATTTAGGACTTCCTTTAAATTACTACCTACATGTTTTTATGAATATCGAAAACTGGTGTATCGGTGCATGTGGAAGCTTTGGTTCCGGTGACTGAACCTGTGCTGTCTCTGGTCCCAGGACGCATCGATGGTGTGGTGCGGTAAACCAGTGTCCTCTCCCAGGGCTGAGATTCAGCAGCCAGGAATGTGATGTGACTGGGCACAATGACGCTAATCCCCAGAAAAGTTGTTCTTTTTCTTCTCCTCCCCTTCTCAAAAGATTTCCTTAATCGGATAATTCATGTCTTATTAAACAGGCAGTGCAGATCATAGATTGAGGTCTGGGAGAAAAAGACTGAAAACAGAACTGGGGTCATTCATGGCAGAGGAGTCTTGGGCCACTCTCATCGCTTTAAGGTTGTGAATGGGGGAATGGATTTATTTGTTAGACCGCAGCGTCTTGGCATACTGCGTGATGGTTCACGTGTGTGTTTGACAGTGTGTTTCGGTGTGTTTCCAAATGAGTGTATATGTTTGTGAGCTTGTGATTGTGCACTTGTGTGTGGGAAACCCAGGAAATCCAGTCTCCCATGCGCCAGCATCCATTGTGTTTAGTTTCCTCCTCTCTCTCTCTTTCTGAGTGACTGTGTGTGTGTTTAGCTGCAGTGCTTCCCTCTCTCGCTGTGGCTCTAATGAGAAGTAGAAGGAAGTCCGAGCCAGAGGATTGCACTTGGCAAAGTTAACTGGAAACAGTCTCATGAATGGGTCAGGAGAGCTGTGTTGGTAGGATTAGCTGTTATGTCCCCATGCAGGAAAATAGAGTTTTACGTTCAAACTCGCTGTTACTTTAGACACCCTCCTCCCCTTTCCTTCCATCCAATCTATGTGTGCAGATCCTTTCTTCATTCACAATAGAACAATCTGTCCAGAACATCCACATCAAAGAATTCACTGCAGTAAATAAAGACTGAAGGATCATATACAAGAGGAAGAGCTACAGAAGGATAAACACAGTCACCACCCTTTGTGATGTTGACTGTATTGACTCTTTGTGGTTCCACTTCTCTTTATTTTTAACTTTATTATCTCCAAGAGGGACGGATACGGTAAATATGTGCAGCAAGGAACTGCTGTTCCTGTTCAAATACAGCGATATGAGGAGGCTACATTTGTACAGTAAAAAGGACAAAGTAAAGACACAGACTTTAGATGAATGTTTATTCCATCATAAAGGTAAAATTGCCATTAGTTCACCCAAATATCACATTTCTCTGTTATGTCTAATGCTAAAGCTTTGCAGCTAGTTTAGTCTTTATGAGATCAGGATTGTGATATTTCAGTGACAATCTCAACACAATGAAGGTCAAACCTCTAACCTCAAAATCTGGCAGTGGGTATGACAGGCATGTCTTATTTTTTAAGGAAATTATGGAATTTAAAGGAGCCAGAAGCAAACAAACAAAATTGTCAGATTTTTAGCTTTCCACTAATCCTTTAATCATGTGTGACGTGTAGTTCCATTGTAAACCTAATCAAATCTAAGCAAATATTTAATCAAAACCACTTTATTTTACGTTTCTTGACTAACTTAACAGCTGAGAGGCCATTACTAACTCAGCTATAACCTGACAAAAGTTTATACACTGCAGTGTGTGCAGAAAGATGACAAGATAGACTAAAATAAAACGTTCTTGATCAATAAAATAAATTCAACATGGCCCAAAAACAGTATACAGAGGAGCAAATTGGCAGCTAGTTGTTAGAAGGTACACTCATCATGGTGAAACCTTTTTCTACAGCTGATGTGCAGAGTAGTGTGAAAAATGTAAATATTTAAATAGAAAATACTCACAGTATGTCAATCTAACATTATTATTATCATATTATCATTATTATTTTACCAGTATTGGTCATATTTGTGGGCACTTGAAAAAAAATGTTGCACATTCAGATTCCTTTTTTTTTTTGGTTAAACAATTTTAAAAATTCCACTTGTTTCCCCTTTAAAAATAAGTCACGGCATTATAAGTAAACTCTTTGCCTTATTCAGATGCTTAGCTTAACTGTAGAAAACATAAAAAATCGGTATTCCATCACACAACAGTGAAGTCAAGAGTTGGCTCACAAAAATTCAGGGGATTTTTTGGCTGGACTGCAGGAACATATAGAAGACAAAGATAAAGAACCACCATAAAAGAAGAAATGAAAGATGTAAGTAGTAAAATAAAAGTGTGTAGAGTTAGCATTTTTTTTCCGGTATTGGTAACAGTTGTGGTTTAACAATGTTGTACATAATTCCAGGCTTTTGTAAAATGAGCCCACAGTGAGTAAAAATCTGATTTGTAAAGTGAGTCAGTGGGTTAATGCAAACCAATTTTTGCCCTTGAAATCAAGCAAAACCAAAGTGACACTTATGCTCACAGCTGGTCAAGGACCTGACTGTGTTTTATGGATTAAATGAGCGACCACAGAGAGGCTAACTTCTTATGACAAATGTTTAAGACATGTATGAGGGGAAAATTCATAGTGCAGGCATCTAAAAGGAAAAAGAAAGTATGGGACAAATGACTAGGTTGGAAGCAGAAACAGGCACATTAAAAAGGCTCTCCTAATACAATACACATATGCTTTACATGAAGACCTGCCATTTTGAAGTTTAATCAACTAATATATATATTGCAGAGTATATACTGTTCAGATTATGAACAGGTAAAACAGCAGAGCATATATAGCAACACATTTAATCCTTTGATCTGATCTTCTAAAGAAATGAATTAGGTCTTCCAACAATTCAAAGTGTACTTATAGATGTCACTATCATGCCATGATTAGGAGCAACTCAACCACGTTTTTTGATAACTTCAGTGGCAAAATTGTCTCAACAATGAGGTGAGTGACTGGATGTATTACTTACTCAAGCTGAAGTCAGACAGTTCACTGTCGCTATAATCAGAAAAATCTCCCATTTTTTACAACCTGGCCATATAGTTTTGGTGCATAAACTTAAAGAACTGTGATTGAAAACTAAAAGTAAACAACAAGTGAAAACACAACTTAATTTGAAGAATAATAGCTGAACATGGGGCACAAACCCTGGATGAAGGTCATGTTGCTAACTTATGCCTTCATTACTGAAGTATAGTCAGGCGAAGGGTGTTATAAAGAGGATAAACTGATGCTTTATGCTGATGACATATTATTACTAATAAGTGATCATTCTAACTCCCTACACCCATTGATGAACACAATCCAATTCTACTCAGAGTTGTCCACTTCATTTACTAAAGTATTTGCAATAAATTTGAAGCAAAATCTATCAAGAAATATTGTACTTCAAATCCAGGGCCTCAGGTCAGTTTCATATTGGTGTCTGATGGGCTGAAGTACCTGGGGGTCAAACTCAACCAGCTGTTATGTTGTGGGTCAAATTGACCCATTTTAAAGTTCTATAATCTAAAAATAATTGTTAAAAGCATTTTTTTCCTGTATGAAAATTTTGTCTGCTTGGCTTAACAAGTGCATTCAACATCTCAAATGAAAATGGTTCATTTCACATATTTGCGACCCCTCCCCCCGCATGTTTATATTACATAGATACTGTTCAGGTCAATTTGACCCGGCAGTCAAAGTGGAGGCTTAAAGGGGTCAGAAGTGTCAAATACTATTTGGTTCTTTGCAGCTGTGAGACAAATTTCACCCCAGTCACACTTACACACACACACACACACACACACACACACATACACACACACTCACACACACACACACACACACACACACATGCGCACACACACACACACACACACACACACACACACACACACACACACACACACACACACACACACACACACACACACACACACACACACACACACACGTGCACACACACACACACACACACACACACACACACGCACACACACACTGAATATGAAGACCATCTTGAGGTCAATTCTGAATTGGATGATTCTGATTATGAACCAAATGAGGAAACTGCTATTCATACTCCTCTACGCAAGACATTCACATCAAAAAATGGTGACAGTGGTCTTCACCCTCAAATATACGTCAGGCAAAACTGTGCACAAAACATAATAAAGGCAGTGCCAGGGCCCACTTGTGTAACAGGCATCAAGTCAGCTTTTGAGCTGGTCATGCCCAACTCCATCCATCAATTATCTATACATCACTTAATCCTCATTAGGGTTGTGGGGGGGGCTGGAGTCTATCACAATCCTATCACTATGTCTATCGCAGGGAGAGACAACCAGTCACACTGACATTTGCATGTTTTTGGACTGTGGGAAGAAGCCAGAGTACAGGGAGAAAACTCACACATGTACAGGGAGAACATGCAAACTCCATGCAGAAAGATCCCAGGCCCAGACCGGGACACGAATCGGGGATCTTCTAGCTGCAAGGCGACGATGCTAACCACCTTATCACTGTGCAGATCCCATGCCCAACTCAATAGAGAAAATCTCTCTGAAAATGACTAATTTTGAAGGAAGGCATGTTTTGGGGGAGATGTGGAAGGAGCTGGATAAAATGGATTTGCATGCATATTCAGAGGTCCTCATCCTGGCTGGGGTCTAAAATAAGACAAATATAAGACAAAAGAAGGCATCAGCAGTCAGTCTGTGGGATGCAGAGACAGGCAGGGCTATATTTTGTGGCACATTGGCTTTGGAGACAAATCCTCATGACTCATTTGAGTTGATGTTAAATCAGCAGGTCAGTTTGACCGTCAGCAAAAGAGGTGTCTCATGTTAATTTATCGACATCACCCCATAAAAAGAAAAAAAACTTAAAATGTAAAGTTAAAAGAAAAAATCAATGTCATGTAAAATTGTTGTATTTTATATTTATCATTTCAACCTACAATAAAAAAATTAACATGCATTTTTTATGAAAAACGAGGGAATTATCCTCATTGAACCATGATCTGTGAGATGTAAAGAACACCCCTGTACTAAATATTGATTGAAATGTTTTGTAATGGAATTTACAATGAGAAATTTCATTGTTTTATTGACAATGACAATAATAATAATAATAATAATAATAATAATAATAATAATAATAATAATAATAATAATAATAATAATAATAATAATAATAATAATAATAATAATAAGATTGGAAAAGAAAGATTCAATTGATATAAACAATATTTATTGGGATTGTTTGGTTTCTGCCACTTTTGGACAATTAAACATGCCCCAGGTCAAACTGACCCACGAGCATTATTGCTGTTCCTGAGAAATGAACATAACGGCAGGGTTAAAAGGTTACTTACATCTATGATCCACCCACAGCAAATTTAGACAAATGAGAAGCACCAAGACTTCGGGCTAAGTGAATGCAGTCACAATAGTTGTAGGTCCTCAAGTTAATATGTGATACGTTCTGTGATGCTTCTGTTAAGGATTTCAGATTTGATTTCTAAACATGGCAATTACATTGTCAGGGACATTCTGTGGGAATGAAGAAGCCCAGGAATAATGTTAAAACAATCATCAGGTGAAGAATAATATAGTACAAAGAATGGCAGTCAAAGGGAGTAAATAAAATCAGCAGTTCATACAGGAAGACTGTCAAAAGAGTAACAGTATTTTAGGCCACTGTTTGCAGCTCACAGCAGCACCTTTTTCAAATGTCAATTTTAGCACTTCTAAAGTGCAGAGTCAAAACTGCACTTTAAACTCTGTGACAAAACTGAACAGAAGACTGTGTGAATCAGATCTTCATTGTGGAACTGCTGCAAAGAAATCACTACTGTAGGAGACAAAGAAGAAAAAAAGAACTGCTTGCATTACTTTACTGGACATTGTTTTGTTTTTTTTAGATCTCCTTAACAAGACTGGGTACAACAGCATGCTGCATAGACACGATCTAATTTGGTTTAAGCTCGTTGGGATTATCATTTTTTAGCTGGACAATGATCCAAAACACCTTCAAATTCTGTTAGGGCTGTTTGACCAAGAAGCAGAGTGATGGAGAGCTGCATCAGATGGCCTGCCTCCATAATTCCTACCTAGAGTTGGCTGAGATGGTCTGGAATGAGCTGGAGCACAGAGTGTAGTAGAAGCAGCCAACAAGTGCTCAGCATATGTGGGAATTACTTCAAGACTTCTAGAAAAACTCCAGGTGACGACCTCATGAAGCTGCTTGGAGGATGAAGAGTGTGTGAAGATCTGATCAAAACAAATGGAGGAAACTTTGAAGAAGTTACATTTAAAACATATTTTTGCTTTAGAACAGTTTTCTAATATATATAAATCCACGAGTGCCGTTTCATTGTCTTGATGTCTTCAGTTTTGTTGTAAAGTGTAGAAAATTGTAAAGAAAAACAAAACAAAAAAAAAAAACCTTGAATGAGTCGGTGTGGTGGGACTTTTGACCAGTACTGTGCCTGTATGATAAATAAAAAATGAGCTGAAAGTTATTTTTGACTTTGTGGTTGAAAAGCATTTCCAATCCTTTGTTTGACGCCTTTAACCAGAGAATGAAAATTAAGATTCTGTGTGAAGGGGAAGGTCAACAGACTGTCAACAGTCTCAGCAATAACCATAACAGATAAAAGGGCCCCTCATAAAAATTATTTTAAAAAAAATATTTTCTTTCCTCTTGATATTGCAACTATCGATGCAGAGACTCCCTTCAGTGAAAATGTTTTTTTGTTAACATATGCATGTGAGGCTGCACAGTGGCGTGGTGGTTAACACTTTGACCTTGCAGCTGGAAGACCCCCAGTTCATGTCCCAGCCTTCCCAGGATCTTTCTGCATGGAGTTTGCATGTTCTCCCTGTGCATGTGTGGGTTTTCTCCAAGTTCTCCGGCTTCCGCCCACAGTCCAAAAATATGCTCAGGTTAACTGATAATTCTAAATTGTCCATAGGTGTGAATGTGAGTGTGATTGTTTGTCTCTATATGTATCCCTGTGATAGATTGGTGACCTGTCCAGGGTGTCCCCTGCCTTCACCCTGAGTCAGCTGGGATAGACTCCAGCCCCCCATGACCATAATGAGGATCAAGCAGGTTTATATGCTAGAAGATACATAATGAGGAAAATGAGCAGTCAACGCTCAGCAATGTACCAATGACAGTCTCAAAAACACAGAATCAGGCTTCCATGTTTCATATGTGACAAACCTAAAGAATGTGCACATGTGATTAAATTGCTTCGATATTACAACTTGCCATTGTGTAGCGTAGAGCAGTTTTACGGTGTTTGAGCTGAGCTGAAAGTGAGCAGGTGTGCTCCAGCTACAGTGAGCCTGGAGATGTGAGTGGAGAGAGAGATAGTGACTTGACAGATTTACGTTTTATCGAAACAATGGTGCAACGTACCATCTAATCCATTTTATGCCAGGAAGGGATTATTTCATGAATAAAACTTCTAAATAGGCAACTTTGAAACACAGAGATGAGTGTTTAAGGGTTTAACCAATAACTGAGAGAGGGAATGTAAACCACAAATGCAGATGAGGTTAATTTTAGCTTGTCCTCTTAAAGTTGTACTGTTTTAAAAAATTCAACAACAGCTTGTGTTTTCAGGAACAACGTTCTGAATAATGCCCAAGACATGCTGTTCCCATCCATCAAAGTTGTAGATGCGTCTGTGGATTATCCTAAGAAATCAACACGGAGTTTCTGGAAAGATGTGCCTTTGAGCACCACAAATAAAAGTTCACCTCTGTTATTTTGGGGTGGAGACAGAAACTGCAAATCTCTCAGAGTCTTGGCAAAAGAAGCCCAAAACTATCTGCATGATTGGATTAAACAGAAAAATATGTTTTGGACGTCCTGCTCGAGTCTGCAGATGGTGGCTCTGTAGGTCAGAGTATTGTTCTCCAGGTCTGTTTTTCACAGGATTTATCAGTTTACTACAGGTCACTGTGATCCAGTCTGTTTTTGGAGGTTATTATGACATTTTCTGCGTGTTGTAAGGTGCTTTCTCTCAGCTCGTCACATTCCATCTGCGTGGACGTTCAGAAGAGACCAAACATGCAGGAGTGGTATGAGAAGGTTAGAAGGGGGTCACTGCTGTTCTTACACAACATGGAGTTCATTGACCCTGTGTGTATCTGTGCTGATGTGCTTGTAGGGAAAACATAACGTACAAGACGGGGAATAACATTATCGGAGTGGGGAAATCCTTGATGAGAAACAATCTAGTGGGAGGATGTTTTTTTCTCTGCTAATCAGAAATGAGCAGTTTGTGTTTTGGGCTCCTGTTAGAGACCTCGAGGAAACATTTGTTTTCACAACCTTGCAGAAGCTCAGTTGTGAAACAATGTTTCTTGGAAGATCAGGAACAGCTTTAGTTTTGTGCGCATAAAGAATTTCAAGGCTTAATCCTTGCATATGGGTTTGATCAAATGTAAAAGAAAAAAACAACCCTTCAGAATAAATCATTTGCTACAGTTTTAAACTTTGTTGTGAGCCTTACAGTACCGTATGAAGAGAGTAATGCCCTGCTCACACCTAGCAGTGTCCCATGTGATCTGATTACAAGTGGTCAGCTTCACATTTGGGAGTTGTTGGGCCACATACCACCATATACTTTTAGCGGTTTGTGCATGAATGTGTCCTGGCCACACTTAAAGGACCACCTGCTCACCTGATGTCCTCTGTGTGCACTAGAACGTACTCAACCATGCTCCACTGGCATCATATTAAAGCACCACAGAGCATCATGTTCTTTCATTTTACGACTGAAAACAGCATTCAGGCTTTACAAATGGAAAAATTTACGTAGAGTGGGGAAGTGAGATCTAATCACAAGTGGTCTCTCTAATTCCAGTGAACTGACATATTTAGAGCTGTCCACGTTTTACCCATTTAAATTGTCCATATGGTGTTCATGATGTCCTGGAGGACACAAAACCGGGGGAAAAAGCAGTCAAATACATTTAAAAAGCAGCCAAATAACAAATTGGCAAACAAAAACACCATATGGACATGCTAACGTAAAAACTAGATTTTTGCTGTAGGGGGTCATTAAAGGATTTAACAAATGAATTAACAATGTTCCTGCCTGTGTTTGTGTTCTTTCTCCATTCAACTGCATTGAGGATCATTTATATTTAGCATCAAGTCATCTTGGGTCAAGCCTGGCTATTCTCAAGGCTCCCTCAGATTTTTATTTTTTTCTAAATTAATGTAGGTTTTTCACACAATTTTGGGCCCACGAAGAGCTCTATCAATAGTATTTCAGACTAACACTACAGCAGCTAATCCATAAAAGAAACAATAGCAAACAGTATGTTTATCTGTGGACTGTAGCCTCCTTTATTAACTTCTAAAGCAGTGAATATGTGTGAATATGCACGCACATTAGTGCTGGTGATAGATGTTCATAAAGGTTTAAGCTACAGTAAGGACAGTAGCAGTATAGTGTTAACCACACTGGGCTGTGGCTCATGTGGCCGTTCGATCCCTGTGTGTGAATTAATGAATGGGAACGTGCTTTAAGTACTCCCAAAACCATCATATAAGTGCAAACCATTTAACACCACACTGTAAAAACACGTAAAACACTGTGAAAACATCATAGCAACAATGCCAGAAATTTTTAAAAATGTTGAAAAATAGTGGAATACTGCAAAAATAATCCTATTTTTAGTAGGTTTAAATGCAGCAGAAAAATTAATGGTAGTAACACATTTGTAAAAATAGAGATTTCAGAAGTGTACATTTTGACCATATATTTGTTTGCGATCTTATACTGTAATTTACCAAACCGAGGAAATCTGTGAAATAACAGTCTAAAATTTCATCTTTTTAAAATTTTTTTCTGATTTCAATGCGATAAAACAATTTAACTTTAGGATCAAATGTTTTAAAGAAATAATTACCGTTTTTAAAAATGTGATTGATGATGTGTAAGTTATTTACAGGTTTGACTCTTTTACAGTTTTGCTTTGTTTGTTTCTATCGTGTTTACAAATCAGTAGGGAAAATCTCTATTATAACTGTAAATTGTTTCTAAAAATTACAGTTAAACCCCTTTTACAGGGAAATAGTATCATAGACAATATATGAATCATCATTAAATGATTTATTAACCTGTAATAAAACCAATAAAGTTGTATAAAAGTTGTAAGCAGTATTGTTTTTATAAACATCCTATCAAGTTAATGATGTTGTGACCTCTGACACAGTCGAGAACTTCAGGAGGTCACAGGTTTTGTAAGTTCATTGTGACAAAAATCCTCAAGTTGTTTTCAGCTGCTGCAGATGTAATACATGTTTTGTGTTGAGCTGCTGGCTCACCACCTGTCTGGCCAAACTCACATACAAAAATGTACTTACTTAAACATGGACACAAAGTAATACATTTGCTAAAGAATATAAATACTGAACATCTACAAAATTATATAAATGCACAGACACTGGTGGCAGTGGGGTTATGTTTTTCCTCCCACGCTCCAGAGTCCAGATTCCAGCAGGGTTTACAGTAAGTGATGTTATGACACATGGGGTCATTGGGTAAGCAATGTGAGAGGGGGTGGGGGCAGTAAAACTACTGTTAACCCTGCAGAGTCTCCCGGTCGGCTGCATCACTGCCACCATCTACCTTTGGCGGTGTGTGACTCAGGCTGGTGATAGATGTTCGTTCCACCTCACCACAGCTGTAAACGAGGCCCGAAAAGGCCCACTTCCGCTGCTTATCTCCGAGCGTGAGTGTTTACGTTGGCACTCCCGAGCCAGGCGTGTTTGATCGTATCGGAGAGTCCGGCAGGTGGTAAACACTCCCACACGCACTCACTGTTGTAAACTTCTGGGTTATCAACAAGCGGAGTATCGACATCCTCTGTGGTGATTGCGCACAATCAGCATGAATCACAAAGCTAATAGGAGATGAAGGGGGGTCCACTGGTTTATCATTTACCAGCTGAAAAACACAGCCTTGATGATTTCATGTTAGGGCATGATCTTGTTGTGTTACCATGACAACCTGTCACTCAGGATGCTCCGCATGCCATAGCACTTCCACAGCAGCAGCAAACACACTCACACACTCTCTCTCTCACGCACACACACACACACACACATTTTCACAACACTGATGGATGTTTGGAGGTCGGTTCTTCCTGCCACAGGACTTGAAACATCCCTTCGCTCTCAGCTTCACACACCAGCAGACACAATGATAAGGCCCCATGTTTGTTTTACTTTCTTTTTCCTCTGAGCCCACTCCATACCTCTACAGTGGGATGAAAAGGTAGGTGAGCGAGGGAAGAGAGAGAACGAATATAACTCACTGAGGTCATGACACCTTTTAGACTTAGTATCTCCAATACAAAGAAACTGACCTCATCAGAAGAAATGAAAGAAATGACTTGAATTTTTTTTTTTTCTCACGGGGGACTTCTTCACAAATGGACAGCAAAAGACAAGAGGGATGGGTGGGTGTACAAAATATCTGACATTTACACCAGAAAGTCGAGTATGCAACCCAGTCTGCTGATCTGAATCATGTTGATGAGCTCATCTTAAAGATTTGTTGTCGCTAACTGTGTAGTTTCTGCACTGTTTTAACCCCTTAGGGTTACTTTTTGAAAGTTCCACCACAAAATTCCCTAAAGTCATTGAGAGAAAATGTAGCATAGGGTTGTTTAGCTGTTTGTAAAAAGTGGGACAAGAGATTTGTTTCACAACACCTCCTAGCAGAGACAACAAATAGGAAATGAATTTGAATTAACCACTGGTAGTCAAGGCTGTAGTCAGGTGATGACTTGGAGTGACAGTTTCACTGAACACCTTTGCATTTGACAGATTGCAAAAATAAAATGAATAAATTCCTATTATCTCCTGCACTACCTGTAGGCACCAAGGTCCTATTATCACACTTGGGCATGTTTTATAGCTCTTATCCAGGTTGTTTTCTCCTGACTAGATCCTTGCTTGTGTTGCATCTACTCTCAGATGTACGTCACTTTGGATAAAAGTGTCTGCTAAATGAAAGTGTAGAATTGTACTTTAATCTCAATCTGAAAGTGTCATGGCCACAGCTTGAGGCTGTGGTCAGTGGCAGTGCTCTCTCCTCCTCCGGCTCTATTCTCTCCCTCTCTTGCTCTCTCTCTCACTCTCAGGTGTGCTCTGGTGTAGAAAGCTGCAGCAGGTAATTGTGATCAGTAATTGGGTGATTGTGTGCAGGTGGAAGTCAGGCAATCAAGCTACTCCTGCTCCTCCTTATAATCAGACGCCACTCTGACTTGGACGTGGGACCATTAACAATGAACACTGCTTTGTATGCTCTTAGTAATCCCGTTTTCTTTGTTTAGTGTCAATTTTTGCCTGCTTTTAATTCCCAGAGCCTCTGCTTGGTTTCCACCTCGGACCCTCCTGGAGGAAACACCTGCTGCCCTCCAAACCAAGTCACCTGAGACGCCGTTACCACCCAGGTGGACAATAACCTTGTGGAAAGCCAGGACTCCCAGCAGCCCCCACCTCCGCTCCAGCCACTCCACCGCTGGCTTAACACCTAGGAAGAGGATTCACTTACCTGGACTGGTCGAGCCTGGTTCCCTTCCCCATTCTGAATTCTGTTCCCCTGTAGCAGTCAGTCAAGTCTCTATTCCTGAGCATTACCAGACTACTGTTAACCTATGTCATTCATTTATTCGTATCCTGTAATATTTTGAGGTAGAAGGTAGTAGTCTTGAAAATAGTTATTTTGTTCTTGGGTTAGTTAGTTGGATTACTGTAGCATAGTTCTTAGTTGTTTCTAAGTATTCTTGTTTTAGAATTCCTGCCTTGGTGTTACTAACCGTGGGTTTTCATAGTTTAATTGGTTTTTGTAATTATTCTGCCAGCCCACTAGAGGGGTTTAATCTGTCCTGTTGATTCAGGTTAGTTATACTTCCGGTTCCGGCATAGTTCTTGTTTCTTGTTATTCTGTGTTGTAAATAAAGCATTCTAAAACTTTATGTGTCTGTAATCTCTTCCCTGCATTTGAGCCTTGCCACTCACTGAAACAGAAAGTTGAAACAATGCTGTTTTCCACTGCAGGAACTGGCAGGCTGATGTTCTGATTGGAGAAATTCTTTCAATGCTGCTTTTTTTTCTGGAGAAAAAAAGTACCTACTGAGATTCAGATTAGTTGCATTCAAAGATGGCGACATTTTTTGGGGGGCTATGGCTACACCTCAAGGGAAAGAGCAGGTTGTCCACTAATCACAAGGTGAACAATTGAACAAAGGGTCCTTTAACACTCAAGCCAAAGTTGTTCCCGTTGGCAAACAAGCATCTTGCATGGTATCTCTGTAAAGTGCTTTGAGTAAAAGCACTATAGAAGTACAGACCATTTTGTCTCGCAGTCTTGGTGTCCTTGTCGAGTAGCAGTCATCTTTCAACATCACCATCTTCTACGTAAGATTCGTCACATCGACTAGCATAACAAAGCTTCATTGTTCTATTTTCTCAAGTTTTTGTAGAGTTTAAGTATGACAGTTTTGTCCATCAACTACTGTTTATTGTGGTTTTGGTGAACTTGCAGTCAATGTTTCGGTTGAAGCTGCCACCTGAGTTTGTGAAGTAGAAACCTGCTTACAGATACAGAAAATACTCTTTATGAATATGCAAATTAAATGTAGACTTTTCAAACTAAAGCAGGGTCAGCATTATGTAAGTGCCATACAACTCCAGAGTAGTGTGGATGTTAAATGTAGCAAAAGTTATACATTTTATAATGAGAAAATTTAAATGTGTCACCACAGCCTGGTCACATGGTCATGATGTCATGTTGAGCCTGTCACCTTCCTCTACTGATGGTTTCGAATAGAGACACATCTAGTTTTTGTGGTTACATATCTCTGAGCAGAAACTCAAACAATGTGCAGTGTGTATTTTAATAACCCTGTCAAAAATTCTAATTAAATCCTGTTTTGTCACTGGTTTCATATAAGTCAGATTTAAAACTAATTCGACAGTAACATTCAGCATAAGTCTAGTGTGTTGTATATTTTAAGGAGAGAGAAGGATTTTCATCTCTTTTATCTTATGAATTTAAAACCTAAATGAGTTTGTGACGTGTGCGGAGGTTAGCGGTAGTTGTGTGCGAGGGTTTACATTAATTTCTAATTTTTTATAGCAGTTGTTAGCATTGTCACTCCTTTAGCTGCTGTTTCTTGCTGAGTCGTGTGCCATGCTAGCTTTTAGCCATAGCTGACAGAAGTCTATCAAAGATGGCATGTGATAAAAAGAGAAAAGAAAAATGGAAATGCAAGGATGACTGTTGTCTACAAATCAACCTCTAGACAGCAGTTTTGCCAGTTTGGAAATGTATTGTATGTGCTATCACTTGTCTTCTACCCCCCCTGCTGCTTGCCTATCGTTGATTGTTTCCAATCAGGAAAGCCATTGCCCCTGCAGATACAGTACTTCGAGTCTAGTTCTAATGGTGTTGTGTTGGTTCAGGGTTGTCTCAAAGAAACTCTCCCTGATTGCCTGAAACATTTTGTGCACTTGCTAACAGTGTGCAGATTTAGCGCAACAAGAAAGCTTTGTTAATAAACTACAATCGAAAACGCTTTCAGACTTTCTATCACATTAAAAAGATGTCAGTCTCTAACGACCACGATTCACTGGGGCTTCAGTTTTCAGGGCTCATGAAGTAAATAATAATATTAATTTTTTGTCCAGGTAAAGGCCATTGTGTGCTCTCTGAGTGTCTGCAAGGGTCCAAAAGAGCTTGGATGACACAATATTTGTTGTCTACTCAACATCCGCAAGGCCCTTCTGTGGACGTCAACCCAATGTTTGTGATCAACTGTGCAAACTGCAACTGCACTAAATGTGCACGGAGCAGGAAAACAAGTGGTGCTTAATACAAATGCTTGTATGAGGAGAGACTGTATGAGATCCATCATCCACACCTTTATAATAGAACATTAAAGCGGTGCAAT
Organism: Amphiprion ocellaris; assembly: GCF_022539595.1. Classification (NCBI taxonomy): domain Eukaryota; kingdom Metazoa; phylum Chordata; class Actinopteri; family Pomacentridae; genus Amphiprion; species Amphiprion ocellaris. Next base: position 14,438,500 of record NC_072767.1, on the reverse strand, counting down.
AGAAGTAGTCTCTGGAGGACTTTGTGCGCATCGACAATGCCCACACATTGTGAGAAGTTCTGAATCCTCCAGACATCTTGTACTTTGTCCGCCCACTGTGCTCGGCACACGTCGGGAATATTCACATGGACACAGTGCTACAGTCCAATCTGTAACCAGCTGCTATATCCCCTAAAAAGCACAAAGTCACAGCATTTCAGAAACGTCTACGGCAGCGGCCTTTTTCTGTGTGCTATATGAGCAAAAGCAAGCCTCTGTAGATGCCGTACTGTCGAAAACAAGCTGTTGGAATAATGTTAGTTGAGCTCGCCGTTGGGCAGCAGGGTCTGACTGCTTGGATGCTCAGTCTGGCACGTGGAGCTGCAGTGTAGCATGGAGTTGACGCTAGCCTAACAATTACAACAGCTAACCATCTGTAGTGTAGGGCCTGATGGCTTGTTTTTGGGAAACCAGCTCATAATGTAGGCTGTGTGTGTGTTACACGGAGGGACTGGTCCACTGACTGATTTTTACATTAGCATCAAAATCCTGGAGGCCTAAGAACAAAACTGGAAGGCCGGAGAGAGACAGTTTTAACCCTGCAGACACAAAATAAAGTGATTCTGAGTAACACGTTGCTTGCTGATGTTTTTAAGTGTGTGATTTACAGTCATTTTTTGTAGTTTTCAGTCTTTGTTTTGTTTTTTGAACACAACAGTAAAACCAACTTCCACTGTTGGCAACATTGTCTGTCAACTAGTCCATCTTCTTGTCTGCAGCCAAGTTCTCTGCACATTTTTGGAAAATCTATTTGACACAAGGACTCTTTAATAATTTTATGCTGTCCTCTGCTTGGGTTTGGGGGTTTTGGCTATTGACTGAACAAACCAAGTACTTCATTGATGTCATTTTGAGCTTCAGGGAAGTGATGTTGATTATTTTCTCTTGTTTTCTGATATTTTGTAGACTTTATATGCTGAAATCGTCTTGCTGACTCAATGGCTTGCTTTAAAAGTACACTAAATACTATTTTACCGGACTTTAACGACTGACAGGCCGTTATACACTATAAATACTTTGAAGTTCATTCAACTTCAAGTTCCTCTTCTGCAGTGAAATTTTGAATGTCCTTTCAGTGTAAACATGTACATAAACAGTGTTACATGTAAAAAAGTTAAGATGATCAACTGTTAGACTACACAGCAAAGCCGTGTCACTTCGAACTTCTGTTTTTTCAATTTTTGCCATTAGTCAAAAGTGAATTTATATAAAATAATACCTACTTGCAACCCTTATCAGCTGTGATTACTATTGTGCTTTGATTGCATTTTGAAAATCTGTAAAACTTCATGAGTGCTAAATTGTGTTTTTCACACTTGCTGTTATATTATACAGTATCTGGTCTGTACACACACAAACGACCTCCGCTGGGATGTTTTTATGGTAGCCGACATGCTTATATCATCACCATGAGGTCAACACTGCTGAAAAACACTGCTGGAATCAGGTTGACTTTGACCTCGATGTTGCTCCAACTTCTTCTGTTTTTCTGCTGTTATGTAACTTTCGAGTATGATGGCCTCTCCATATGCACTGAGCATATGTGTGTGTGTGCGTGTGTGTGTGTGTGTGTGTGTGTGTGTGTGTGTGTGTGTGTGTGTGTGTGTGTGTGTGTGTGTCTGTGTGTCTGTGTGTGTGTGTGTGAAAATGAGAACAGGAAGAGCATTCTTACCTCAGAAGATCCCTCCCCACTGGCTTTATTTTTATAATCATAATACGTCAATATCATCGCAGTGCAAACACTTAGTATAAAATATTGTCTTTAACAAAATTTACATTCACATAAAACATCTCAATAAATACATCTTCAACAAAAGAACTTGACAAATATCAGGTCATTCATAATATATCTCTGAAAAAGACTCTACAATGTACAATAATAGCTAGTAATACCTACATATAACAATTGAAACCCGTATCATACAGTATGAAAATATCCAATTTACAGGAAAAATATTGTACACAACTCCTTTCCATCAACATCCTTTCAACTGTTTAAAGCAAGTGTATAAAAAATTCTCATTTTAAACCTCTTAGAAACTTAAAATAAGCAATCAAGCTACTATATAGATTGGAATCTATTTTAAATATGATAAGTAAAACATAATTTCAATCATTTTATGGTGTCCAAATAAATCTCTCCAAAATCAACACTTGCCATCATTTTGATTTACAAAACTGTTAATGAACAGCTCAAACAGTAAAAATACAGGCATTCAACAAAAGGAAAAACACAATAACCGTAGCCACGCATTCAGTTGTGCTACAGATCGACACGAAAAGTTTGATATGTTTATGAAAATAGGTTGGCACATTTGAAAACCAGCTACCTGTTGACTACAGCAGGAGCGGGGAGGAGGAGGAAACCCCAGCCTGACGTCTATCTATCCTGAAATATGTCCTCAAAAAGGTTTGCACACCAAGCTCATGAAGAAGACCTTAAAGCACCTTACATTCAAGAGGACCGCTACCTTCACTGCATGCATGAGGACTACATTAAAACAGAGTCACTGTGTGCCCGCTGCTCGGCCTGCATTAGTTTTTCATCAAAGCATGCATGTAAGAGCCACAGGCTTGCAGGCAGTGCATGCTAGAACAGATTAGAGGAGAGTTAATGGCTGTGGTAAGCCATACTGTGAGTGGCATGCTATACCATAAAATAAATCATCTGGGCTTGCATGAGGAAGCCAGACACGGAGGTTTGGGTGTCTCCTCATAAACAGAAGTTTTCTTTTCTTTACCAAAGCAGCTTTAGTTCATAAAAATAGTAGAACAGAATATTTCAACAATAGAAAATATTTCTTCATAAACAAGCACGCAGAAAAAAGTTGCCTTTTTTAAATATAATTTCGATGAGAAAGAAGGAATCACACCCGCACAATACAGAAAATAGGTTTTCTAAGTCATGCTTCTACTCCACAGAGATACAGATTGGTGTGGCTAACTATGCACACTCTATTGGCTACAAACACTATCAGGTCAAAATAGGATCCAGCTGGCTACAGCATGCAAGGGGTGGATAGGCTGAGAGAGGAGACAAACCGCTTTATTGCTACACTTTGACGAGGAAGAATCTGGAAGTCAAGCATCACAGGGAAACAGACAGCAAACATGACTGAATGCAGCAGTGGCATCATGCACTTAAAGACACCAAGCACTCGGCTCAGGGAGTCAAGAGTTTACCTCATGTGCTGTTCGAGGTTTTCAGTGAAAGGGCAGAAATGTACTGTACTGCCCCGCAAATGACTGAAGGCAATGCCCTGTTGTGTTTTGGCAAGTTTATACCATTAACTGCCTTTTACAATTATGCATTTGGCTTTATCCACTTCAAAAACATATATCTCTTGGACAACAGTGCCCCTGTAATTAATTCATCTGAACTGGTGTCCAATAAATCAATAAAGTAACCGAAAGGCAACAACAAATAATGGCAAAGAAACTCATTGTGAGGACTGGTCGCTAAGGCAACAGCACGGATTTGGTTTTATACTGAGAGAAAGGGGTCAGGTAAGGTTGTTAAAGGAATTTCTGGATGTGGCTGTTGTGAGAGGCTCGTGTGCTACACTATCAACTGTGCATTGTGATGTGTTTTTATTTTGAGTTAGTTTATTATAGTTGTGGGTACAGTTTTGGCAGTCGACTCTGAAATCCAGGAGACATCCTTGGCCTTTGATTGATGACAGAGCAACGTGGCTAAAGAATCCTGTATCCTGTTCATGACACCCTGTGGTGTGAAACAAACAGGACTTGAGTGTAGACGGAGAATCCGATCCAGGCCGCCACACAATCAGTCCAAAACACAGTCCAAGCCTGAGTTCCGATGATTAGTGTCTCAAGCGCCCTGCGTTCCATAAACAGTAGAAGAAGAGTGGAGAACAATGTTTACTCCTAAATAAGCTTTCTCTGCTACAGCTTTCTTACTGCCATTTGAGCTATTTACCCATCTCCACTCTTATTTTCCATGGTCACCATGGAGACAGCGTCCCTCACACCATGGCTGTGGACACAGAGGGCAGGTACCTGGTGGTGCTGGTGGAGGTGGTTGGTTTAGCCATGCTCGGGCTGGGCGTTCTGATGGTGGCGTAGGTGGTCACGGTTGGGGCGGGGCTCAGCCTGGTGCACACGCTGCCGTGGGTGAACGCACTCGACCGGCGCTCAGCGCTGCCAGGCTGCTGCTGCTGGGTTTGAGATGCCCTGCTGGTCTGTCTGCGCCCCTCCAGGAAGTACGTAAGCATCTGACCTTTACCCTTCACGCTAACCTGGCCGCGGCACACAAAGTTGTAGTGATCGGTGATGAGGCGATAGACATCCTCTGTCACCTGCAGGACAAACACAGAAGGATGAGAAGAACATTGCACAGAAAGCTAGAGTAAAGATTGATAAAGACTGGTAGCGCACTTAGAAATGCAATTAGGTCCCTTTAACACCAACATAAACCATGGAGCTGCAGAGGTTTCTGATCATTGTGAAACTTGTGCATTTTGTACAATGGACAGTGGAACACAAAGGACAAAGAGGTGTAACAGTGCACAAAAATGTACGTTTGTCACGGGGGAAGGGGGCAGGGGGCGGTATCCTCAATGCAGGTTGGCATTCAGGAAAATCAGTTGCCTGAGCTTGGATGGGCTACGATTTCTTCTTTCAGTGAGTATCTGCCCTGTTTTTGAGAAGATTCTCTTAGTTGGAACAGAAGTTGCCACGATACAGTCTCCCCTCCATCACCTTCACCAGGTGGGGGAAGACTGAGGCCTTGGCCTGCCACCAGCTCAGTGGGTCATCTGCTGGTTGGATGAGGGGCTCCTCAAGATACGATCTCACCTCCATTAAAGCATCAGCTGTAGGATTTCTCCTTGCAGCATCTCCTGTAGCTCTTTCATCAAAGAGCCTCCACACAGCAGAAGTTTATGGCTCTTCCTCCACTTTGCCCTCAAATGGTGGAGGTGGCTGGCTTCTGGGGTACATTTTGCTGCTGCTGCACTTATTATCTGAAGTGCGTCATCAACAGCTCTGTTGTCACTGAAGGAAGCTTCTTGAAACTAGGATCCAGTCACGCAGAAATCGCAGGTTTCTGCAAGGATAGTGTTAAACTCCATACTGCATTAAAAAAGTCGGGAGTCCGCTCTTTTGATTCACTACAAAGCATGACACATCACTAGGGGGAGAGAAGAGAGGGTCGGTCAGAGAACCCAGACATAGACACACAAGAGCAGGCAGAAACAGATCAACTTAAATTAGGAGCTTTATTACAAAGAAACCAAGGATACAAACAGAACCGAACAAACCAACAAGAACCAAGCTAACCAAACTCCAGTCAAAAAACTGAGGATTAAACTGGAATTGAGGAACAAACTCTAAACAACTAAACACACTCGCAAGCAGGTCTGGAGTCCAGGATGGAGCCGGCGACAGCGGCTCGACAGGACAGGCAGCAGACAGAGTGGATTGGGTACACAGGTAGCTGACACTAGTCCATAGTCTGGCTTTACTGCTGCTTTACTGCTCAGATACAGGTGTGCTGGTGCAGCCGCTGCTTCCCATCAGCGCTGATCATCAGCAGCAAGGAGTGCAGCAAGAGGGGGAGATGCCAACAGGCAGCAGAACAGAGGAGAGAGAAGTGTACCTGTGTCTCAGAGTTACATATCCACTCACTGCAGCTCAGCACAGCAGCTCACCTACAACTCTGTAGAACTACTCTGCACTACACAATGGCAAATTGTAATACTGGAGTAATTCAGGCATACATTTTTGAACCAGAAAACCACTCTGAACAATAATGATTCAGAAAGCCATTCCATTCATCCATCCATCCATCCATCCATCCATCCATGCATCCATCCATCCATCCATTCATCCATCCATCCATCCATCCATCCATCCGTTATCTATACACCGCTTAATCCTCATTAAGCTTGTTTTAAGCTTGCCCCATCCGCGGGGGCCGTACGGCTCCGTGCGGAAAAATTACGTCATTTTCGCACCTACGCCCCCTCGAGCGGCCTTTCTGTGCGGAAAATTTCCATTCCGTGCACCTCCAAATTTTTCTAACTACGCGGACGGAGCCACGCGGAAAAACATGGCAGAGGGCCAGGACCTACTCATAGCTGAAGTCTAGAAATACGTGCACTTATACGATTCATCACACAGAGATCACCATGGTAACCGTGTTATGAACAACTCATGGTGTGAAATTAAAACTAACTTCTGAAATGTTTTTATTCTGTAAAATGCCATGTTGTAAGTGGGGTAAACAATGGCAAACTTCTTCTACTCTAGTACTAGAGTAGACCAGGTAGATGTGTGTTTGCGATACACTGCCCCCTGCAGTTTGGGTGCAGACGCCGCATGGAGTATAAATGCACACACGTTCTCTCGCACGGATTTCCGTGCGGCTGATTTCCACGCAGCTCCTTCGTGCGGAAAGTATAACCCAGCCTTTAGGGTCATGGAGGGCTGGAGACTATCCCAGCTGACTTGGGGTGAAGGCAGGGGACACCCTGGACAGGTCACCAGTATATCACAGGGATACATATAGAGACAAACAATCACACTCACATTCACACCTACGGACAATTTAGAGTCACCAATTAATAACCTCAGCATGTTTTTGGACTGTGGGAGGAAGCTGGAGAACCTGGAGAAAACCCATGCATGCACAGGGAGAACGTGCAAACTCCATGCAGAAAGATCCCAGACCTAGGCCAGGACACAAACCGGGGATCTTCTAGATGCAAGGTGAAAGTACGAAACCAAGTCACTGTGCAGCCCCATATGTACATGTTAACTTAAAAAGCCACTATGCAGGGGATTCAGAAAGCCTCTTTTACCAAATTCCATGAATAGAAATATGTCCGTACGTGTGGATGGAAGAGCTGTACCTGTATCTTTCCTTGTACTCCAGTACTGTCCATCCTGCTGGCTACGTTCACTGTGTTCCCCCAGATGTCATACTGAGGCCTCCTGGCTCCGATCACTCCTGCCACCACCGGGCCCACATTGATACCTGTGTGTGAACATCACACAGAGCAGAAAAGTGCTGAAAAATACACTGATTTTTCAAAAATGACAAGAACACTTGCAATGTGTGTTTTTTTATTTGTTTTGTTTCTGTGTCATTTTAAAAGGTCAAAACTTAAGATTTTTTACTTCCCATGAGCTGTCTTAGTGTGACAAGGGAAGCTCATACATGTGTTTCCAGGTGCAGAATGGAAATGATCAATGCCAGTTAACTGGTGATAATAATAGCTGTCTCTCTAAAAGCAAGGTAAAAAGACAATGCAGTTAGGTAGAGTATTGCAAATTTGAGTTTTAAAATCAAGTTTTTAACTTATTTCTTAGTGATCAAAATCAACATGTTCATTTTCAGATTTTTCTATTATTTAAACCTGAAGATAATGTTAAGGTTACTGTAGACTGCAGAGCTGGTGATCTAATAAGAAACACGAGGCCCCAGTGTCAGTATGAATCAGTATTAATACTCACACACTTCAAAAATGGCTAATATCCAGGTACAGTTTGGGGAAAAGCTCTGTCAATTTTTTTTAGGTAAATGCTGTCTGTGAATGTGAATGTTGTGATAATTCAACAACGTGTGCATTGCATTCATTTTCTGTAATGACAAAGTGATTGCTGCATAGAATATGTCTGCAGTTCACCACCAACACACATAATGATGCTTAATTATGATTTAGATGGAATTTATTCCTCTAACAGAGGGAAGGTGATTTGAATATCTCCTGCTCTGTTCAGGGATTTTTCTATTTCATATGTGGAGAATTCTTCACCTTCTTACTATTATTTGCAGCTGAAATTACCTTCTGTTGTTTAGCAACAGGTCATTTTCTTCTCTCCTTTTTCTTTAATGAACAGCAGAGTGAGCATGGTTTGGAAGAGTTTTTTGGTATTTCACTATCCTCCTGATTTAAATCCTACCCAGAGGGAACTTAAGCTGACATGTTAATACCAACACATGGGCTTATTTGGGGAATCATTGTTTACACCACGTTGATCGTCTATCACTGAGCATCAGTTGTATTTTCACATAAGCTTCAAATCCAATCCAGACTGATGAGGTAAATTACTAGAGACCACAAAGAATATTTTATTACCCACATAATGTTAATCCACTGTGAATGGGTCTTTAGTATCATTTTCAGAATATTAAAATATTGTGTTTAAGATTGAAAAACAAAAAGTTATGTTCGCTTTTCTAACATTATGATGACATATCTCTGCAAGTCAAAGGTATTGCCTCATCTTTGCAGCCGGTTCTAGAGGATTTCAGTGATGGACAGAGACATGACACAGCTGCTAACTTTGTTTTTTTTTTTTTCTTCACTTTCTGGAAAGACAGTATTGCACAAAAGTTGCATTTCTGGAAAGTGGGTTCAGGAAAGCACACAAGCACACACTGTTTTTACACATGGAGCCCCACAGTGAGCAGACAGGATGGCATTGTGTACACCAGGTTACACTGGGATTAAACAAGGGCTCCTGTTGCAGGCTCCCCACAGGATACCCAACACAATGGAACCCAGAACTTCAGGTCTCGCTGTGACGAGCTTCCTGGAGGGAACGCTTTTCTGTGATGCATTTCCTACAAAGCTTACCGGCACTGAGCGTCCATGGTGTCCAGTGCAATAGGTCAGAAGCTATGACATCAGTGTTTATATAGGCCAGTGAGTGTGTATGTGTGTCTCCTAACTCACCTACTCTCAGGACAAAGTCATTGTAGGACTGGTAGTTGATGGCATCAAGGACGTCAAACATCTCAATGGCAAAATCTGACACCGTGCACAAATGTGAGGTGATGGACTTCTTCGCCTAGGAAAGAGAAAAAGCACACAAATGTGAAGAATAGGCACATTAATGCAGAAATGTGGCTCGTTATACCTGAACTGGGTGATACTAGTCTTCATCTCTGCTTCCCTGCATGATCACACATATTAATATCTATGAGAGCTATAAAGGTGTGTATCAGGGTTTCCCCAAAGTCAAACCATTGCCGCGACTCACTGTTGAGTTTGCATAAAGTTCTGCAAAAGTTGCAGAAAGGGCTCTTTTGTCTGTCAGCTTTGCAGGGTTTTAAGAAACTTTATGAATGCAGAATATGCTGACGCCACAGGGGCTGGTAATCCCTCACAGAGGATTTTGCGGACTGAAACGTGACAGTGTTCTAAATATCAACACCCAGAAAAACGTACCTGGAAACACTAGGCAGATCAAAAATGCTGAGCACATTCTGAACTGTTTCAAAACCTGCTAATACGCTGCAATCACACACAGAAACTCATGCAGGATCTAAATATGGCTGCAGCATGTTTACCTTGGAAGCAGTTGTAGGAACCAGCCCTACTGCAGCCATGTATGTACTGCCGATGGTTTTGATTTTCTCGATATCCCTGTAGCACTCTTTATCCATCAGCTGGGAGAAAACAGGATAAAAACAGGAGGAAAACCTTACAACTATCGCAAATTTCAAATCAAAATGAAGTAAATTGTCAGTTTAGGGTTAAATATATATTATAGGTTATGCTGGTGAACAAATCCAAATGCAATTTAATGGACTATTTTAGCATGTTTGAGCAAATTAATGCTTTATGATGCCGATTATAGATTCAAGCAGGCCAAACGTCATCTGTAAGTGATTCCTTATTTTGAAGAACTTTCCCAACCGCGACCATTGCTTATTATATTGCATCACTAAACAGTATTTTTTAACCCTCAGTCATGGCCACAATGTCCTCTTTGAAAATGATATGGAGGTCATATTGCACTGAAGCATCCCTCCAGATTTTGTAAAGAGTAGCAGACACGAAATCTTCATGAAAAAAGATACGAACTGCTGATTTGTGGACGGACGGATGGAACACATAACATTGCTCACCTCATCAAAGTCGGCAATGATCTCATTGAGCAGCCTCAGACACTCGACTCCCATGTTGTTGCCGTCCAACTCAATGTAGAAGTCGTTGAAGTTGGCGATAGAGGCGAACAACACTCCAACCTGAGCATAGGACTGATAGTACAGGTCCTAGGGGGCAGCACAGTTATCAGACTGATTATAATGGTTACCAGGGATTTAAAAACAAAATCCTGTTGTTGTGGACAGAAGGCCTTTGAACTCCGAAACCGCTGGCAGGTTTAAAAGGCATGCTATCTTTAAGAAATAGAGCCAGAAATTGATGCAATTATGCACCATTCTGTCAGAAAACAGAATTAAGCTTAAAATCAGGATATTTCATCATAATCGCTTTATTGTATATGCCTTCATTTGCATTGCCTTCAGAAGTAGTGTTCCTGAATTAGACAAAGTATTTTATGTAAATTTGTTGAAGTGTACTTGCAAAATTATGCTTGCACACACTGGATACAAATCCCTTTCACCATACATTATAAAACCAAGCTCTAGCTGTGAAGGAAATAAACTGTGTTTCACCATATAATTACTTACACATACTGCTGATGCTTGTGAATTTCTGAGTGTTTTCATACTCTCACACAGAAACAGATTTCATATGGGGCGTACAGTAGTTACAGATGTTATGGAACTTAAAAGCCACATGCATTGCCGCTGCCAGTTCAGATAAGGATTCAAGAAAGCTTTGCTGTCAGTCTTTTCAACAAAATAGCAGTTGCATCATTAATAAACAGCAGAAATCTATATATCATGAAAATATTGCAGAAATACTGGAGAGGATTTGGATTTTGTTGGTTCCAGTATTGCCAATATATATCTCTGTGGGGAAAAACAAATCTTAAAGACAAGCACAACAAATAAATCAGGCTATATGCATGACTAAATATCAGCCTTTACTGTCAGTTAAAGTGACCTTTTTGGAAATTAGAGCAAACAATGCTACTTATGTGTATTAGGGAGAATTTGCAAAGGGGTCACATTTGCAACAAGAAACTGAGCACAAAAATAAGGAAGGAAGCAAAATAGTTCAGCAACTTTTCATTGAAACAGTCATGTCACCATGTCTCATCCATGTATCATAGTTGCATAAGGACAGCAGACTTGCAGGTAAAAACTGTAGTTTCAGATACAATGAAAATGCTTTTTCAGCCATTAATTGGAGCAGCGAAACTCTGAATTCTGGGCAGCAAAGTCCTGCTGCATTGTGTTATGAATACAGTCGTGGGTGAACTTTGGACTAGAGGAAAGAGAGGAAGCCTTTCTATACACTGTAGCTCCGAGGGGTCAGCAATGCGCTGGAAACATACTTCCTGACTTCCTGCCCCCACTGCTGACTAGTCTCAGCCTCAGATGATCCCTGCACTGTCGTCTGCACAGCCTCGCTTATTGTGGAAGGATCAACCAGTGCTGCTTTATGTTATTATCATTATTAATAAATGCAGGTAACTAGTAATGTCAGTGTGGACATGCAACTCCAGCGCAGTTCAAAAAGCTGTTAAATAGCTGCACTTTTGAATCCGTATGACAAATTCCTTTAAATCTTTCAAACTGCAACTCAGAGCTGCTGTAATATGTTAGACAAGCAACATCAAAGCTGTCTCCTAATTGTGGTTGCTCTGCTTTATTTGAATTAAAGTATGCACACACACACACACATATACATATATATCTATATGTACACTACCGTTCAAACGTTTGGGGACACTTAGAAATGTCCTTATTTTTGAAACAAAAACATTTTTTTCAATGTAAATACAATTAAATTAATCAGAACTACAGCCTAGACATTGTTACTGTGGTAAATGACTTTTCTAGGGGGAAACGGCTGATTTTTAATGGAATATCTACATAGAGGTACAGAGGAACATTTCCAGCAACCATCAGTCCTGTGTTCTAAATGGTAAAATGTAAGGTTTTAATTCATTCACATTTACATAAGAAATCTGAACACTAATATCACACCCAGTAACTGGTCCATGCTTTAAATAAAGTGTGTTAATATGCATAAACTGTCTGAACACAGCTTTACTGTTTACAAACTGAGCTTATCCTCATGAAGGGTGATACAGTCCCTGATTCACAAGCCAAAGGATGTATGTTTTCATCCCTTCCTGAAGAGGGCAGGAACAGAGATCAGTGAAGGGGATGTTCATCAATCAGTGCACACAGACACACACAGAGGCTGTCAGCTCACACTTCCACTTTAACACCACAACACACAGTCCAAGTAGCAGTGCCATTGTCCCAACAGCTGGGATTTTTTCCCCAACACTTGCAGGAGCATTGGGGCAGTTTCTCTGGGAGTTGTGTGTGTGTGTGTGTGTGTGTGTGTGTGTGTGTGCGTGTGCGTGTGCGTGTGCGTGTGAGTGTGCGCGTGCGCGTGCGTGTGTGTGTGTGTGTGCGTGTGTGTGCGTGTGTGTGTGTGTGTGTGTGTGTGTGTGTGTGTGTGTGTCTGTCTGTCTACGCTGACCCCGTAACCCAGTAAAATCAGAAAAGCTTCCACTGAAACTTGTTCAGCAGGACCTTCAGACCTGATTCAACTGAAGTATTTAGAGATGATCAGACTAGATTATTGTTCACTCCATGAATTTGGTGATTTATGGGTCAAAACACATGTTGAATTGACAGTGTTTAATCTGATGAGTGTGTGGAAACTAGTGGTAAAGAGAGTGATAAGATGGGCATTAATACTGCACAGAGACATTAACATACTCATTTTAGATGATATTTCTATGATATTTCTCTGTCATGAGTATTGGTATGTGTGAATTTATCCACATTCCTCTCAGTTTTAATTTATTATATTGAACTTGTATTAGCCCATGGAATACACACCCAAGAGCATTGCTTCATTAACTGTTATCAGCAGTTTACTGCTGTAACAGTAGGAAAGAACATCCAGTATATCTGCTAAACCACCTCTATGGAAACAACACAACCACACCTGCAGCAAGCAGATATGGAAACACTGCTATTCCCTTTCACCACCTCAAAGATCAAAATTTAACAAAGATAAAAAAAAGGAAAACATGTAACATGTAACATGTAACACCTACTGACAATTTAGAATCACCAATTAACCTCAGCATATTTTTGAACTGTGGGAGGAAGATGAAGAACCTGGGGAAAACCCACACATGCACAGTGAGAACATGCAAACTCCATGTAGAAAGATTCTGGGAGGTCCAGGACGCGAACCGAGGATCTTCTAGCTGCAAAGTGAAAGTGCTGACCACCAGAAAATATGCAGTAATTCTCTTACCCAGTTTTTGCTTTTTGTTTTAACATATTGTACAGTTTTACTTCACCAGCCGTGTCATTTATTCAGATTTATCTATCCAAAACAATTATTTCTCTCAAATTTATGTATCCCACTTTTAACCGAAAAGTCGTCACACCTTTTGGGCTGTATGTCAATAAAGCAGCACCTCTGTGTGTTTCAGGAAGCTCTGAGTCTTTTCACAGGCGTTAACGCTCTTTAGACAAATGATCCCTGTTGGACGAGCCTGGGCATGCCGGTGGATGCTCACCATGTTCCTGGGGTTCGACATGAGGAAGTGTTGAGCCACATGAGCTGGCAGCAGGTTGAACAGGATCCTCTTGTTGTCCAGCTTCACCTTCTCCATGTCGTCTCTCTCCTCCTCCGCCTGGATGTCATCAGCAATCACACAGAGAGGAGGACAAGTGGGTATTTAGCAGAGTGACACGTGTGAACATCTAAAGTGATACTCATATGCTATTGTCAGATTACTATGAACCGTTACTGTAGTTTAAAAGCTTGAAGGGGAGATGTAATTGCTTGCCCTTATCACTAGAGGGAGATAATGATTTGCAAACAAGAAAAACTTTCTCTGTCATTCTTAAAATAGAAACATGCAGGCTTTCAAGATCCACTGAGACTACACAAGACTGTGCATTTTAACTGAAACAAAACATCTGCTCTATATCTATCCATTAATGCCTAAAACTGAATCTCAGTGCAATAAATAACACAAATATAAAATATAAAAGCAATCAGTTCTTACATATTTAAGATTTTGTTTCCCTAGAGATGCTTTTGTGCTCACAAGGGAGTAATTTCAATGTTACATCAATAGTAATCTACACAGATAAGGCTGTAAAAAAGAAATAAATGCTGAATAGTCACAGCCTATAATAGTAGCCTATATCATCTCATGCCATTGCTAGAGACATTCATTTATTTTTAGCTTACACAGGTTGTCCCTAAAGTCTGAACATCTAGGAAATCTCAGTAACTATATATATATTTTTTGCCTCCACAGATTAAATATGGCTTTGTCAAAAGAAGAAACAGTTGAACTGGTACTTCTCAGTGGACGTGAAAGATGGACATAAAGAAAGATAGCAGATGAATTGAATGCACGTCATCTAAAGAGGATTCCATTTGGCTTTTCCATGATGGTGAAGGTTAGGAAAGTTTAAAGAAACAGGCAGTGTCATGGACAGACCCTGTTCTGGAAGACTTGGAAGAATTGGTCATGGCTAACATTTATGTTAGCCCCAAAAAATCACTTCCCTAACCCTAACTCTAAGCCTAACCCTAGCTTTTGATATGTCCATCCTGCACATCCACTGAAAAATACCAGTTTAACTCTTTCTTCTTTTGACAAAGCCACATTTAGTCTGTGGAGACAAAAAATTACAGTTAATGAGATTTCCTGTGTCCAGACTTTCGGGACACCCTGTAAAACAAGGCAGTTTGCTTCAATGGAATGAAGAAAAAAAAATACAATTTCGCTTGAAATTAGTTCATATGTTCTGGAAACTCCACATTATAGAGGCATCAAATTACACTAATTTGGCCGACACTGTAATTAAAAGCACATTGTCCTTGAAACACACAGTGGAGACAAATATCTTTCCATACACTGTTCAAGGACACCAAATTACACAATCCACACAATCAATACTCAGTCTGCTACTGACACCTTGAGTTTATTGCAAACAAAAATGACTTGATAAGATTATTTTTTTTGTTGTTCCAGTGTTGGCTGTAGATGTTTAGCTAGGTGTAAATACAAACGTTAATTGACACAGTAGCTGTATCGGGTAGTTAAGTGTACAAACATACCTGAGTTGCCCAGAGATAGTCGAGCCGCAGCTTAAGGTCCAGTTGTCTTGAATGAAGAGCCAGAGCTCCACAAAACAGCAGAACTGCCAACACAGGATCATAACCTTTTGTATGGAGAAAACCAACGCTGGAGGACACAGACACAAAAACAAAATCAGTTTAACAATGTTGTTATAAAGACAAAAAATGGGATGATTAATAAGTAAGTAACAAAACAAAATGCAAATTTAAATAAAACATGTATGTATAGAGGAAGAGGTAATATTTAGGTCCTTTCTTTACATCAAAGTACTAATATCACATTGTAAAAAATACTCCATTATGTCCTGTTTTCAAAATGTTTATTGTAACATATGTAAGTATATTCAGGCAAAGGTACTGCAGGAAAATTACCCAAGACACTTACATACAATTAGGTTATTATTGCTAATGCACTGTTGTAAAAGCAGAATTTTACTGTTTTAGTTGGTTGAAGTGGAGGTCATTTTTAACCTATTTTCTACTGGGCTGTAGGGTTCTAATAATGAATCAATCTCCTCATTATTTTCAGATTAATCGACAGTGTTTGGCTTGCAAAAATTTGAAAATGGTGGAAAATGGCATCACTATTACACAGAGAGTTCACCTTCACAATTCTGGCTTTTTCTCTGAAAACTAAAGGCTTTTAATCAGAGCCACATAAACACAGATTGTTTGGAAAATGTTTATTTTGTAAAATAACCATGAAGTGAAGCTGTCAAGTAAATGTAATGTAATACAAAGTATATGTCCCTCTGAAATGCAGTAGAAGAATAAAGTTGCACCATATACTAATACTTGATTATAACAACACATTAGATGCAGTCTCACCCCACAGCTTGGCGGTAGCCGCCGATTTCCATGACAACGGTGTAGGTGACAGAGAGGAGGAGGAGCAGGAGGATCTTGGGGAGTGAGGAGACTCGGAGATAGGGCACCATGGTGAGGGTGCCGGCCACGCAAGACAGCAGGGCGTATGCCATGTTGGGACAAGTTCTGTCCACTGTAGTGCTGTTGGTGGGTCCGACCCCAGGAGAGTCTGCAGGGGCGTCCTCCACAGAGCGGTTAGAGTTCGTCACAAGTCTCCCCCAAGGAACACAACCCACCTGGAAGAACATGAACCAGGTTATACACAAGAGATTACACCCACCAGGTATACTTCTAACACTGGGGGTACTTGCTGCTATTACTGCTGTATAGAAGAGTATGTGGAAAGATTTGCTCAAATAGTTTAAACAAAGTAGGCAACTAAAGAAGCCGAGAAAGGAGAAAACATATTAGAAATATGTATATTGTGTAAATTATGGGCTCTAGAGGTGCTACGTTTGGAGCTGTAACAAAGCAAAATGGCCCACAGCCAGGCTAGCAGCTCTATGAGGACAGACCCAGGCAAAGCAGCGTTTTGAGCTAAATGCTAACATTAGACGGCAAAATCAAAAGCCAGTTTGTTGTTTCCACATTCCTGTGCACAGATTTGCAGACAGTGGATGAGATTTTATTCCTACGACAATAGGTAGTTGGTCTGCGATACAGATTGTCACATTGCTCTTAATACCAAACTCAGAAAAACATACAAGGTTCCTGTGGACGTTTTTCAAAGACTGCCTCTAACTTTGCCCTTTTTAAAGGATATACGTAGTAGCTGGTTACAGTCTGACTGTGTAACTGTGTGAATGTGATCTTTCTAGAGTGGGCTGAGCACAGTGAGTGGACATAGCAAAGGACTTCTGGAGAATTTAGAACTTGTTTGAGCATTGTTGATAGAAAACATCTACAGATCAAAGCACCAAAGTTGACTACTACAACTCTTAATGATGGATTATAAAGGTGTGGATGACAGAGAATCTGCTCACAAGTCACCTCTTAAAAGCAAGTATTTGTTTTGGGCACCGTAAGTATAACACCAGCATTAGGTCCATGAGTATGCTTTCGTCTACATGACACTAATTTTGTCATCTCCCCAAGTCTGTCCTTGCAGACAGTTTGCGCAGTGCCAGGAAATGGCAGTAGTGTGCAATATGAAGATACAATACACTTTATGGAACAAAGTGCCTCCAGCAGACTCCAGACAGACAAGACAGTTAGCAACATGACTACAGGTCTCTAGTCTCCACAGCTGTTCATGTCTCCACAAATCAAGACTAAGGACCAGGGTTTTATCTTCGTATCCACTACGGTTTGTGTGACCTCTCCACAGACATCTATGTACAGCCCAGAATATGTGTAACAACGCTACAAAAACAATAGAGACCATGCTCAGCACTGCATGCATGGAATACATAGATACAACCAAATGTGCATGTACAGAACAGAGTCCTTCAAGCAAACAAGTGAGATAATAGCAACAACTACACATCTGTGGTGTCCACAGAGTATAATCAAGGCCTAAGTGTCTACAGGCCTAGCAGCTCTACGAGGCTGTAAGATCTGTTCTGCCCTGACCTGAATGGTAATATAAGCATGCTAATGTAATTAGAGTGATGATAAGATAAGATAAGATAAAGTTCTTTATTTCTCCCCACTCCAGGGGAAATTTACATTGTTACAGCAGCTTATGTAACATTAGACATAGTGATAAGAATAAAATAATAATAGAACATGCCAATATTTAGCAGATTTCATATTTTCAGAATTCCTTTTTATATGCTGTCATTTGCTGGTGAGCATTAACACAAAGTAGAGCTACAACTGATGGGAATATCATGAGATTTGCAGGCAGATGAAACATTATCCAGTGGGATCAACTATAACAATTGAATATTTGTATCAGCTTGAGGGCAACCATTATTGTGTGCTAATAAAACAGTCTTAGATAATGCAAACATTATACCCATTGAACAGGTGTATTGTCATTGTGAGTATATAAGCAATGAGCTAAGCACAGAGCAACTAGACTTAATTAAAAAGTACAATGATTGTATTAACCTGTTAACCAATGATGACCACACTGCAAAAATTAACTGCCTAACCTAGACTTATAATCTCATATCAAGTCAAAAAGTCTTTTTGATCTTGTTTTGAGAATAATTTACTATGCAAGAGCAGAATTTGTAAGATTATTAATCTTGTTTTAAGATTATTTGTCTTTTATTTCTTACTTAGTTTGCAAATCCTAAAATTAGTTACTTTACATGCATAATAAGATAAGTGACTGTCAGAGACTCTGTTTGATGCCACAGTTTATCTTTTCAGACAATTTTTAGCTGTAAAAACTTGTTTCAAGACCTCCTAATAACAAGTGATACACTTGGACTTTGGTGACATTATTAGAATTATTACAAACAGTGTCAGTAACATCACATGCTGTATCAATTCATCATTACAACACAGACAGTAACAGAGCATATATCACCTCACCACATCTTCATCTTTGTTATTCATTTCAGTTTTTAAGTGCAATGACATCATCAAGGTTATATTTAGCCAAAACATAAACACTGCTTTTGAAACTGACTGGGTACTGCAATGTATGATCAATGAGCTTTTCAGCATCTCTCAACTCAGTGGCCTGTACAAGATAAGGTACTGCAACTTCATAGGCTAAAAGATCTCTGTTCCAAGCCAGTCTCATAAAGCTGTAAAAGCATAATGTGATACACATGTTATGTTTATATTAAAATGCTTCAAGCAATTCTTTATATTTTGAGAAGCAACAAGTAATCTTTGCTAGCACTCTATGTAGAAAGCAATATTTGAGAGAGCAATTCAAATATATATTATTGGCAGTGCTGAGTCTGTGCACATGCTGATGCTTATCATACATGCAATCCTGGTTTTGATTTCAGTAGAGTCAGTCAGGAGGTGGAATTTTTATATATCTGCATAAGTTTTTGGGTTTATGGCTCCATGAATGCAGTGATCTAGGTTTGATTTCAGCTTATGGCTCTTTACTGCATGTCTTGCTAGTAATAAGAAAAATTTAAAAAAGAATTATTTGCTCATATTTAGTATTTTTTTCACTTATTATTGGGCAATATCAAGTCTGATTTCAAGTATTTTGACTTGAAAATCTGCATTTTCAGCTTATTTTAATCTTTTTGGATACTTACCTGGGACCTTATTTCTAGATTTAAAAATCTTATTTCAAGATTACTTATCAAGTAAAATTTACTCGCTGCATGGACAGATAATTTCACTAGTTTTAAGTGAAGGTTCTCTGAAATTTAGTGTTTATATCTTATATTTGGGCTACCCTTTTTTGCAGCGCATCATCAGAGGCTGTGGAGAGCAGGACCACCCCTTCACTACATCCCTGCTGCAGCACCTGTGCTGTATTTTCGTTTACACACACCCACACATACACACATTTGAGGCTGACCGACTTCTGGGGCCGATGCTGACACCAACCAATTTGCGTTTAAAGTGTTTTAATGGGTATTTTACACTTGAACAATCACTGTTTCATTCTTCTGAGAATCCACAGTACCATCTGCTCAGCTGTGATGCATTACTCTGCCAACTCATGCACTGCAGAGACTTATAAACAGTGTAGTCTTCTGGATGAGAAGTGGAATCATGACACTGGTTTTCTGTAACTCAATTTTTATTCTTAATTGTGTACTCTCATTTCTTTCATTTGAATTAATTTTAGACTTCAAGTATTCATCCTATCATGGCATCTATATTTTAGCCTTCTTTACTTAGCATTGATAAGCAAATAAATTATTTTCTTGACACTGAACTTCCAAATTCAACTGCTGTCTATCTTTTATGTTTAGAATGTTTTATGACTCTGTGGAGCATTTTTAATTGGTAGTGTAAGAAACTGTGCTCCACATATGAGCTTGAACCTATCATATGACATGCATTATGGTATGTTATATTATGCACACTCACCACACAGGCCTGGGTTACAGAGTAGGTGAGCAGAACGAGGAAGACACACAGCACCGTTCGGATCTGGATGGTGAGGCAGCCCGGTTGGCACTAAAACCAAAGCAGAGAGAAGGGGAAGTGAGCAGGGGGCTGGAGAACAGAACCAGTCAGCAAACAAAGCACCTGTTTATCTACTTTAATAGCATTTTGAACACATCACTAGCCAGGAGTGGAGAGAAAATGAACGCATTTTGTGGCGTGTTTCATTATGTGCAGGTCAATTAGAGAAGACGCTTAAAGGATATGATGACAGCTCAATGTAGCATGATAGCACAGTGTCATACAGAGGTTATACCTGTGATGTCACTGTATGCATAAACCGCTAAATCACTCCAGCTCAAAGGCTGAGCATGCAGCCATCACAATGCAGCAGTTTTGTTTTCACAGACAAAAAAAAAAATATCAAAAGACGCAAAATTGGAAGAATTCTAGCATAAGTATTTCAAGTCACAAAGTAAAAATGTTCAATAAGGACTAATGCAAAAACATGTTTGCACTTTTTGAAGTAACTGTTAGTATTTTTTGCTTATAGTCTTAGCATGTGTGTTGACCTCAAAAGATTTGCAGTAAGTCTACTTATCGCTTTGAATGACGCTTTTAAATTTGTCCTTTACTTGCTACCTAATCCGTTTAACATGGCCAGGAATGCAGCTGAAAGAATGAGGCTAAACATGCCGACATGCAGATTTCTGCCTTTAACCCTATGATGCGCAACATGGCTCAAAAGTGACCCAAATCCAATGAAAAATGGGCATTTCCTGACTGACACCGCGCATCAAAGGGTTAAAGTACCTCTCTGGTCAGCTACTCTATTGAAATGCTGAAACTACTCCATGCTGTATAATTTCAAGTTTCCAAGCTACAAACTGAGAGAACTGGTGCCTTCTGTTTGTTACTCCGCCAAGGAGGCGGAACCTCGGTGGAGTTATGTGATGATTGGTGTTGGTTTGTCTGTTAGCAACATTACTCAGAAACAGATTAACGGATTTAGCTGACATTTTCAGGGAAGGTCAGACATGACACAATGACCAAGTGATTAGATTTTGGCAGTGACGCAGCTTATAGTCTGGATCCACAGATTTGTCAAAGATTTCTGCATCATTGCGAGATAGAGGGACGACATCACTGTAACTATGACAACAAGTGAACATTATGTCAGCTGCCTGCTGACGATCACATGATTGTGATCCTACAACAAATCGACGACTGCAGACCATGATTTTTTTTAAGATTTCATCTATCAGAAATCATACAACACCTTGGCGGAGTACTGCGCTGCCAGGGTGCTTTTCTTGTTTTGTATGCAACCCTGGAAGTTTGAATCTGTGTTTTTGAGACTATCATTGGCACAGTGCAGGTGAAAATGCAGCTCAGTAGACTCATGATATGTTTTTAAGGATATAAAAACACCAAGTGGACATGTTAACAAGGTAAAAAATTTAAACATCCCAAAGTTTTGATGATTTTAATCATGGTGACAAATGCTGCTATAAAGTACAAACCATTTTTGCTTATTGTAGATGGAGATAATTAGTCAGTTGAATAATCAAGGAATAACACAACATTTTGATGAGCCATTTAGAAAACAAAAGTGTCAAACTTTTGTGTATTTCAGCATCTTAAATGTGAAGATTTGCATTGTTTCTTTGTTTAAAATCATTGTAACTGGAATATTTTGGGGGGTTTTAACCATTGGTTGGACAAAACAAATGGTTTTAAGACATCACCTTGGGAACTAAGAAATTGTAAATGGCAGTCTTTGACATTTCATTGGAAAAAAAATCAATAACTTAATTGAGTTTGTTATTAAACTCACCTTTTTTCACATTTCAACACCCACAGACCACTGACTATCCAGTAACTTCTACAGATCTTTGTTGCTTATGATCGTCATTACTTCTTACCGCTGCAGCAGCAGGGCTGTGAGTCTTACCTGAACACTAGTGAGGTGCAGGTACATGACACAGGCCACATGGAAACACACACACAGCACCAGCAGCAGCAGCACCAGCATCCCCCTGAGAGACGAGGAGACGCCACAGTGAGCAGGACTTTCCTAGTTTTCCACTGACGGCAGTGAAATCACCTTTCTTTCTAACCGTCTCACTAAACTCAAGCAACACTGATCCAATTACGCTACACAAATGGACAAACAGCATGTGTGCATATCTGAGTGTGTACGTACTGTGGGATCATTAGCAGATAGATAAGGCCAAATAGAGCAGCAAGGATCAGTGAGAGAACCACTGCGCTGATGAAATGGTCATCATAAACCTGGTGATACTGAGAGAGGAGGAAACATAATTAAACAATAACAATGTATAAAAATAATAATCAATCCATCCATCCATCCATCCATCCATCCATCCATCACTTTTCATGAGAAACCTTGGTCCTTACTTTGAAACAAATGGGACATGCTGCTCAAGACACAAAAAGTACATGAGAGTCTTTGGAAGATAGTTGTCTGTCTGTTTGTCTGTTTGTTTGTCTGTTAGCAACAATACTCAAAAATGGAGTTAAGGATTTGGATGAAATTTTCAGGGAAGGTCAGAAATGACACAAGGACCAATTGATTAGATTTTGGCAGTGATGTGGCCTATAGTCTGGATCCATGGATTTGTTAAACATTTCTGTATCATTGCCAGATAGCGGCACGGCGTCACCGTAACTATGACAACAAGCGAACACTACGTCAGGTGCCTACTGATGATCACATGATCGTCAGCACAAATCCACCGCTGCAGACTTATCAGGACTTATCCGTCGGAAATTATACAAGAAATAATTGATTAAATTGTGGAGGTGTTTCTGAGTCCCATCAATTCCCACCACCTGCTTCATATTTAGGTCACGTGATTAGGTATCCGTACATATCGTACACATACATAACACACGCCTGTGCTCAGTGCAAGGTCATTTTGTTATGTGAGTTCATCGATATTAAATGACCACATTCTATGTTGCAATGATTTCTGATCATCAATAACTAATAAACAAATGCTGCATTTCTATAAAAATATGCTGAATTTCTGACAATGGCATATAAAGGAATGAACAGCCTTGTGATCCTACTACAAATCGACTGCTGTGGATCATGATTTTTTAAAGATTTCATCTGTCAGAAATCATACAACAACTCAGCAGCCTTGGTACTGTGCTCTCTGAGTGCTTTTCTTGTTGTTCTTGTTCTTGTTTGTGGATTTATCTCATCTTTAAACACAGACCTTCTGCAGTGGCTCCTGAGGTGTGTACTGCTAGTAAGGTACACATGTGGACAAAATAGTTGGTACCCCTCGGTTAATGAAAGAAAAACCCACAATGGTCACAGAAATAATTTGAATCTGACAAAAGTAATAATAAATAAAAATTCTATGAAAATTAACCAATGAAAATCAGACATTGCTTTTGAACCGTGGTTCAACAGAATTATTTTAAAAAATAAACTCATGAAACAGGCCTGGACAAAAATGATGGTACCCTTAACTTATTATTTTGTTGCACAACCTTTTGAGGCAATCACTGCAATCAAACCATTTCTGTAACTGTGAGACTTCTGCACCTCTCAGCAGGTATTCTGGTCCACTCCTCATGAGCAGACTGCTCCAGTTATCTCAGGTTTGAAGGTTCCTTCTCCAGATGCCATGTTTCAGCTCCTTCCACAGATGTTCAATAGGATTTAGATCAGGGCTCATAGAAGGTCACTTCAGAATAGTACAATGTTTTCCTCTTAGCTATTCTTGGCTGTTTTTAGCTGTGTGTGTTTTGGGTCATTATCCTGTTGCAAGACCCATGACCTGTGACTGAGACCAAGCTTTCTGACACTGGGCAGCACATTTCTCTCTAGAATACCTTGATAGTCATGAGATTTCATTGTACCTGCACAGATTCAAGACACCCTGTACCAGATGCAGCAAAGCAGCCCCAGAACATAACAGAGCCTCCTCCATGTTTCACAGTAGGGACAGTGTTCTTTTCTTGATATGCTTCATTTTTGTGTCTGTGAACATAGAGCTGATGTGCCTTGTCAAAAAGTTCCAGTTTTGTCTCGTCTGTCCATAGAACATTCTCCCAGAAGCTTTGTGGCTTGTCAACATGCAGTTTGGCAAATTCCAGTCTGGCATTTTTAGGATTTGTTTTCAACAATGGTGTCCTCCTTGGTCGTCTCCCATCAAGTCCACTTTGACTCAAACAACGATGGATGGTGCGATCTGACACTGATGTACCTTGACCTTGGAGTTCACCTTTAATGTCTTTAGAGGTTGTTCTGGGCTCTTTTGTTACCATTCACATTATCTGTCTCTTCCATTTGTCATCAATTTTCCTCCTGCAGCCACATCCAGGGAGGTTGGCTACAGTCCCATGGATCTTAAATTTCTGAATAATATGTGCAACTGTAGTCACAGGAACATCAAGCTCCTTGGAGATGGTCTTATAGCCTTTACCTTTAACATGCTTCTATATAATTTTCTTTCTAATTTCCTGAGACAACTCTCTCCTTCACTTCCTCTGGTCCATGTTTAGTGTGGTACACACCATGTCACCAAACAGCACAGTGACTACTTGTAGACTACTTGTGGTCACATTATTTTCAGTCTTTTCTAGGGGTACCATCATTTTTGTCCAGGCCTGTTTCATGAGTTTATTTTTTTAAATAATTCTGTTAAACCACGGTTCAAAAGCAGTGTCTGATTTTCATTGGTTAATTTTCATAGAATTTTTATTTATTATTATTTTTGTCAGATTCAAATTGTTTCTGTGACCATTGTGGGTTTTTCTTTCATTAACTGAGGAGTACCAACAATTTTGTCCACGTGTTTAGATTGAGCCTGAAGTTAGAGTTTTAAATGTCACAAAGGTGGCTCCCTTGTAACCTTTCTGGATCACCGAGGTAACTAATGTTGCACATCTAACCCTTTCCAGAGTAAGTTCTGTTCAGAGCTTTGAATTTTAATTGAATGTAAGAAGCAGCACCTTTTTACCAGTTCTACTCTAAATGATGCTTTCTAGGAGTAATAATGACTCTGAGGGAATACCTTGTAGCTGTCCATTTGTATGTCTATTTAGTATGAATTACACAGAATATTCAATTGTTAACATTAATTTCACTTTGATTTGGACAAAAAAAATAAATAGATTTCTATGCATCTTTCATTATGGGACAGTGTCAGATGGCACTTAGAGCTGCCATGTTAGAAAAGCAACTTATAAGCTGAAAATATGTGAATTTAAAAGTTCAAATGTGCTGTTGCTGTTTGTAATTAATAAAAATATCTTTTGAACTCTCCTTCTATTTTTTTTTTACAACTGAGTCCATCATGCATACATTGAAAGTTATTTCAATGTATGCATGTAGTTTATAATGCTACACTTTTCCTTCATCTACTATCAAAGCAGGAGAAAAACAGGTTTTGCCCTGAATATAGTATTCCAATGTAATGTTTATTTAATAAGGGAATTAAAGAGCTTTTTTGAGCCAGAATATGTGTTTTGAATCTCCACCTTCACCTTCCCCTCGCCTCAGGAAAAGCTGGATGAAATGCTTGTATGTTCCTGCCAACAAAACTTCTCTTGTCTTGTGCAGAAATAAAGAATAACTTCCAGAGATCTGATGTTCATTTAGATCTAAATTTGTAGTACAGTGATGTATTCTGAACTCTTCCAGCATACTCTGAGACAAAACATTTGTGTGGGAGTAAACAAACTTATTACAATAATTTGTGTCATCCTTTTATTTTTCTCTCCTAGTGGCATTTTCCTGAAGGGTGAAACATCTAAGATTTGTTAAAAATGAAGTCATATTTTTAACTAGTTTTCACTCTATAGAAGATTTTAATTCTTGTCCAACCAGTTTGAATGTTTAGATCGCACACACACACACACACACACACGCACACACACACACACACACACACACACACACACACACACACACACACACACACGCGTGCGCGCGTACCTATACACACAAACCACCCCTGCTCTGTGTCGCCTTTATTGCAGTGCCCACGCACACATAGGAGAAAGATATCACGTGTGCTGCTCAGACGTTCCCAAATCATTATCTGCACCCCCTCCTGAGAGGGTGGGTGGATTCCCCCCCTCCTCTCTTTCACACACACACACACACACACACACACACACACACACACACACACACACACACACACACACACACACACACACACACACACACACACACATCATAGACAACAAGCGTGGGAGAGAGGGAGAAAGGGGAGAAAGAGAGCTAGAGACTGTAGAGTGTGTATGTGTGAGAATAAGACGGGGGGAGCAGTCACGAAGCATGTTACCTTCTGTGTAATGAGGAAAGTATACATTTGTTACATTTGTATGCTTTTGTAAATAGACATCTGAGCTGTCAGCTTCTCTGCAGATGTGTGTGTGTGTGTGTGTGTGTGTGTGTGTGTGATCACCCTGCGCTCCCTGTCTCTGCTCCTGTAGAACAGGGTGATGAAGTTGAGGTCTGATGTCTTGGACTCGGTCTGCCTCGCTTCAATGAGCCGCCCGATGTAGCGGTTGACTCGTGTTCCTGGTGAATGCTGCACAGCGGTGGCTGAGAAGGACGTCCGACTCCTCAGCTTCTCCGACGCAGTCCGCAGGGCTCGCCGCTGTCAGACAGCAAAACACAATCAGTGTCTGCAGAGGCCGGCCTGCCTGATGTGGTAAAGCTGACTGGTTCTCAGCTGATGGTGAGGCATACAAATGCAGAGTTTTGTGAGCTCAGCACTCAGGAGATTTT